>NC_083631.1:16453329-16510829 GCF_963584025.1 Labrus mixtus | reverse complement strand
ATGCATGTTGCCTGAACACATGGTATAAATCCATGTGGTGAATTGTTGCTCATGCAGGGGGAATGTGATGTGTGTGTTTGCAGGTTTAAAAACACTTGCTTTACTCCCAGTCGTTACACATTTTTCACCACTCAGTCTGACTTTCAGATTTGTGTGATGTGTTCGTACAGTATGTGCTCCTTTATTCACTCGGCCCGTCGCGGCATTTGAGGTCCGGCCTGGGTGGCAGAGCGGCACAGAAGAGGACAAGAATAACAAAGAGACAGAGCCTTGGCAGAGACAGAGAGCCTCACACAGCTGCCGAGAGTATCATGCACTCAATAGGCTGAATGAAAAAGCTCATTAGGGGGAATGTGTTTAGAGAAAATTGGGAAGAAGTTTGGAGAACAAGGGAAGGAAGCCAGTGTAGAGATGGGTATGGAGGGGCCATCAGGATGGAAAATAAAAAAAAGAAGAAAGCTGGGGAAGAGAGAAACAGAGAGGAACGAACAGATGGAGTGGGTTGGGACTATTTTGGTGCACGATGGGATCATCAGCATGTGGTTACAGTATGTTACGGCTGACACTGTATATATCCACCTCTCTGACTCACTGACTGACTTAATAACTCCCAGGATGTCCTTTCCATTCATAACACGGGAGTCCAACAGGCCAAGCATCTACGTTGGTGACATGTTTGACCTCTCATGCAAGTCCAAGTGAAGCCTCTTCTCATGTTCTTAGTCAACACGCCTGAAAATGTAGCTTTTTTTTTTTTTTTAAATCGCACCCTCGGGCGTTTAAAGGAACGAGGGCCTGTGCATGTTGGTTTTTACACAGTAAGTTTGAAACAAGATTCTTCAAATTGTTGGAAGCTAAACATCGTCATCCAATGAAGTCTGTCATTTGCTTTAATGTGATCTTTAAGTAGATCACATTAAACTCAATTACAATCTATTTAACTTGCTTTAGTATCAGCAACTTAAAAGGTAAATTACACAATTAGCATAAAAAAGGACACTTCATCAGTAAACCATTATATCAAACTGTACTTCAGTTGATTAGAAATATGCAGCAGCAGAAATGGTTGTAAAGTATTTACAATAATTTCATAAATGTATGAAGCTGTCTTTCTCGTCAGTTTGTACAGAATGTACAGAAACGATACACTCCTATATTAGCTCCACCTGTGAGCATGCAGCGTCTGTTACTGTTGTTCCATTGCATTGCTCGGCTCTGGTCTAAACCTGCGTCTAGTTTTAGCTGTTGCTCAGGCAACAAGCAGCGCCATCATACTGTATATAGCTTCTTTTTTTTTTCCTTCACTGATGTTCTGGTAGAAAGTAGCACTCGCTGTCAGAAACATACAGCATACATACAACAAGTGATCAGAGGTGGTTGTAGATCGACTGTGTAGAAACTTAAAGGCTGATTGTTGCATCTAAAACGTAACCTTTTTTTCTTTTTCCATTAACGCAACAGAGGGGGAATCCAGCCATGCTGGGATTTACATCGCTCTTTGTCTGTTGTCTTTCTCGTGTCACGTCTTACTCTCTCTCTCTTCGTTTGTCCCTCTCTGCATCCTCTCCGTTAGTGACTACATAATCAAGGAGAAGTCGGTGCTCCTGCAGAAAAAAGACAGCGAGGGTTTTGGCTTTGTGCTGAGAGGGGCCAAAGGTAAAAAAAAACAAAAAACATTCTGCCTTGAAGTTAAACTCACTGATTTAAGTCTGCTTTCCCTAAAAACACCCAGA
This sequence comes from Labrus mixtus, assembly GCF_963584025.1. Taxonomy (NCBI): domain Eukaryota; kingdom Metazoa; phylum Chordata; class Actinopteri; order Labriformes; family Labridae; genus Labrus; species Labrus mixtus. Next base: position 16,509,096 of record NC_083631.1, on the reverse strand, counting down.
CATGTTATTTGAAATGAAGCACCAATGCATTTTTTCTTTTTGTTTGCGTGGTGTCTCCAGCTCAGACTCCTATCGAGGAGTTCACACCCACCCCCGCGTTCCCCGCCCTGCAGTACCTGGAGTCAGTGGACGAGGGAGGCGTCGCCTGGAGAGCCGGTCTCAGGATGGGGGATTTCCTGATAGAAGTACTGTCATTATTTACTGCATTAGTGCATAACTTTGCTGCATAGGGTTGTTTTTGTTATATAAAATGTTTAAGTTTACACCAGAAGTGAACTTAAAAGTAATATCTCTGTGGTTAGGGGGTCAACTTATTTTTTGCAGGATATTTTGTTATTATGTTACTTTTTTCTACCTTCTTTAATTTTTATGGAGGCTGTGGTAGGAATTATTTTGAAAAATGTGCAATGTAGACCCACACAGAAAAAGCATTTAATGACATGCAGGGCAGCATGTTGTAAGGAACTTTTTAAAGCTTGTGCAACAGAGTCATCAGTTATTATGTGGAGACAATGTCATTGTGGCTAAATCACATGAGGTTGTGATGTTTGCAGTAGCCCTGTGTGAATACGGCTTCAGATTTCAAATGAATGAAGAACTCAGCAAGTCTGTGTCCGTCTCTGTGTGTGCTTCAGGTCAACGGTCAGAACGTGGTGAAGGTCGGTCACCGACAGGTCGTCAACATGATTCGGCAAGGTGGCAACAGCCTCATGGTCAAAGTTGTCATGGTGACCCGCAACCCTGACATGGAGGAGGGTTCGAGGAAGAAAAGTAAGAGCCTGTTCCTGCACTTTTGGGTGAATGATGGCGCTAGCTGAATCGCTGCTGTTGAACAGTCTCATTTTCCACTTCTGCCTCTCTTTCCCCTCCCCTCTCTCTCCAGTCCCCCAGCAGAGCAAGAGGCTGAGCACGCCGGCTATTGCACTACGATCCAAATCCATGACTTCTGAGCTGGAGGAGATGGGTAAGCAAACAGCTGAGATAAACTTTCTTGGAGATGAAAAGACAGCACCAAGAATAAAGAAACAGACAGACAGGACGATGTAGACGTATAAAGAGAGTGTGTTTTAAAGGAAAAGGAGAAAAAAAAAGTAGGGAAATAGATTGAGGTGATGATAGAAACAGTGTGAAACCAGAGTGTTGGGGGTTGCTAAAGATGCTGAAAGTGTGATGGGGAGCTGAGCTACGGCTAAATTTAGACAGCAGGGAAGTTGAGAGGTAGATAGTGTAGTTACCCAGTGACAGAAAGGAGAAGAAAAGAAAGAGAAGAAGAAGATTGGCTCCCGCTCTGGATGACGGTCTCAATCCATTTCACTGTTCTTTCAGAGGTTCCACACTGTCACTTCCAGCACCCCCACTACAGGTAACCCCCCTCCCAGAAAAAGTGTCGCCATCCACTTTTGTGATCCCCCCTCTCACTGCCCGCCTCTCTCCCCTCTTACCCCCCTGCAACCTCCACCGCTCCCTGGCCCCGCCCACAGCTTTAACCCCAGTGCCCACAGAGCGGTCCAGCCTCCCCTCTGCTCTACTTTCTCTCTCTCTCTCAAACACACACACACACACACACTTAAAAACACACACACACACAGTCTTGGAAAGTATTTGTTGCCAAGGTAACACTGCAGGGGGACTGGGCGTCACCTGAGAAGAGTTTTTCCAGTTGCCATAAACATCATAGAAAAGTGTTTGGTCCTCGTGTGTTAGTGTGTTAGCTGCAGAACGTGTCCCTGTATTTATAGATATCATATGTTAAATACTGGATTCATTTGGATGAAAAAACACCAAGGATACAATTATTGAGATGAGTAATTTTTAAAAAGAAAAAAACACACAACAACTTTGTTCCACGTCTGTTTCTATGGTAACGGCAATTATGTGTGTGGCTATGCTTATTCCAACTCTATTTGAGGCAAAATAGTGGGAGGAGAGTGCATGATGAGGGTCAACGCCCGCATTTGCAGATAAGAACACTGGAGACGGTTTATTGTTGATGGAGATCTTGCTTCCAAACATTTAAGGTGTTTGCTGGCGCTGTAGCCGTGGTCTTGTTATGATGCATGCCCAGTGAGGATTTGATGATGTATGGAGGCCGATGTGGAGATGCAGGAGGAGAGGGGGATCTGCTGCTTAGTCAGGATCTTACTTAAGTGTATCCTGAGTGTAGGAATCAGACCTTTGCTTTATTCCTACCCTCATCTACTCCCCTCACCCGCTTTCTTTGTGTGGTGTGACCTCACCTGAGCAATACAAAGCATGAGCACCCAGTCTGAAACACAGGTACCAGCGTCCTGAACCCCCAACCCACCCCCCTTACTGCCACTGTTACTCTTTATAGACACTATTATCTAACCTTCAGCACTGTATGTCTGCAATGATACTGTGTGCGTTATCTCAATACATAGAGTAACACTGCAACTAACTGACTGCAGTATGTATACAAAACATGACATATTAAGCATTAGGGTAAGAGCTAAGTCAGCTCTTACCCTAATGCAGATGTATCATATGGGTGTACATCTGGGCAAATAATAAAAAGGAAGTTGGTGTATAGAAATGCCAAACTAAATTTGAGGTTATCGACATCGCAAAGTTTGTCCGTCAGAGATTATTGACGCATTCATTTTTTTTATTTTAAACCGTAAAACGTCCCCTTAGCATGTTGCCTCTTTAAAAGGAAACCGGTTAGCTACATGGGAAATCATGTAAACAATATACAGTACTTGATATTCCAGTGGACACGATAGAGAGCAGGTAAAGGAATGCAGGAACTTTCATAATTCATAATGACAGAGAACACAAGACAAGGCTTAGGGAATATCAACATTTTCCTCATTATAAAATGAAGACAAAAAAAAGATATATTAACTTTACATCTATTGAAACATTGTCAAAAACACAACTCAGGGATTTCTAATAATTTTGCATCCAAGATATAAATGAGCACTTTGACCTCACAAACTCCAGTTGTGAACACATTTAAAGTCATGAAGGTAAAACATATCCAAGGGATCAATATTATTAGTTTACATCATGTATTAAGAGTCACACAGTGGTATCATTATCAAAAGCATTGGTATGTATAATTCTATATTCATAACACAATGCTCGATTATTTTTATCAAAGAATACCTTTGACTCAATATTAGAGTTTACCAATAAATATACCAGGTTCCTTAATATGTGGGTGCTTTATTTGCAGTCAGACACCTCGTAAACTGGACTGTCTTTACTTTGGTCTGGTTCTGGATCAAGGAGAGAAAGAGCACAGTGTGTGAGGAAGCCGTGTCAGGCTCGGCCATATGGTTATTCTAATGCACTCGAATTCATTTAGCTGTGACGCCTATTAAACTATCTCACCTCTGTGATTGGTGCAGTGTCCCAGTTCACCTAGAAGTCATGCTGCAAGATAACAAGGACTTTAAAACAGGAGAGGATTCTGCGGCGCACTTTACCGACATGGTTTGACTAAAAAAAAAAAAAAAAAAAAAAAACAAGGCTTATTTTTCCAAAGGATTCTAGCAGTGAGGTTGTTAAAGAAGAGATGAAAAGAACGCAGGTTTTAAAACCCCTTTCATGCTTGGTTTAAGCACCAGACATTGAAATTTAATTTGTGCTTAAACAAGCTCCACAAATGTTGTGACTTTTACCTCTGTTCCCTGAAAGAGAGGAACTAGGTACAGCACATACAGTACGAGATATTGCTGTGTGGCCTGACGCAAGATTCCTCTTTTTCACGCCTTAGTGGTTGTGAAGTTTGGAAAATATTGAACCTCTTTCCTCTTTATTCAGGGAACACAAGTTACAGTCAAACACTTATTTTCCCTTCTCAGTTGATTTATGTGATACATCACGTGCTGTATGTATTCATGCCCCACAGAGCAGCCACAAACCAGAGAATAAAACGCTCTACGTTAGCCACACTGAGCAGAAGCAGTGCCTAAAGCAAAGCGGGGCTAACTTCAAGCCTTAATGAAAAAGCAGAGTTAGCTAGCTTTAGCCGGAGCTCAGATCATCTCCCTTTGAGTCCTGAAAAGAGGAGTCATCTGTCAGGCCATGAGGCGGGGATGTTTTCCCCACACTGTACATAATGTGTTGTATCAAGTGAATCGACTGAAAGGGAACTACACGTTTTAAGTGTGGATGATAAACCTTCCCCTGTACAGTCCACACACGCAAGCTCACTCACTTCAAACCAGTGGATGCAAACACTTGAAGGTCATGTTTAATTTCTTCCTCCTGTCACTCCCTTATGGCTTTGGACCCCCCCTCCCCCCCCTCCTCCTTTACTATTCACTGGTCCTAGTACTAACTCTGTCTCTTCTTTGTCTTCTTTGTCCTCACTTCACTGCTGCGGGATCTTAACCATTTTACAGTGGAACGAGGTGGGAGTCAGACTTATTCCTCATTTGTGTGTGTGTGTGTGTGCAGGGGTATTAAAGTGTGTCAGAGAGGGTAACAACCAGTATGTGTGTGTACTGTGTGTGCAGCATATTCCCTGTAACATTAGTGTGCAGACACTTCAGCCATCTCTAAGTATGTGTGTGATGTACGTCCTTTAGATCCAAACCTGTTGAGGTGACTCAGTTTGTCAGGCTCCAGAGAATATGATTAGTATTCACTGTAACAACACTATCGCACTTTCGCTCCTGCCAAAACTTAAGTCTCCTTTTGTCCTCCTTCCAGCTGCTACCCCTTGGAAAAAAAAATCAGGTATGCTCTGGTACACTCACACTGAAGGCTTTGTATTTATATCTGTCCAAAATGACTTGGCACTGACAGCTCCGTCCCCTCGTATTCTGAGTTTCTTTTTTCTTTTTAGAATTCGAATCCTCCCAAGTTACAGAGAAGAAGAGGACAGTCTATCAGATGGCTTTGAGTAAGGGAGCTCATGTTTGTCAGTGGATGTTTCCTGAATCTCTCCCTCCTCTCTTTCTCATCTACCTCCATCAAGTGTGTCCCTTTCCACGCGTTGTTTCCTTCATTCCCGTCGATGTCCATATTTCTGTTTTATTGCTGTGTCTCTCTCTTCCTCCGTCTTTCTGTCTCTTTCTCTCCTGTTTTTTTTTCTTTTCTCTCAGATAAACTAGATGAAATTCTTGCAGCAGCTCAGCAGACAATCAGCACCAATGAGGCACCAGGGACACGGGGACAGGGGCCTAAAAGAGACAGGGGGCGGAGTTTCTATGGCAATGAGGTGTGTATTTTGAAACTCAAAGGACGTTTACATGTATCTGAGATAAGGCTGCTCCTGTCATGACTGGGTCGGGCATATGAAAGAGAAAATGCCCTGTCATGAAATCGAACTGTAGCAGGAATATGTAATATAGATTTGAAAGTCCATTCATAATCAGAAAGCTTGAAAAGTTAAAGATCACTGCGACCTCTATAAATGTACATATATAAAATGTAGCATGCATGTTTAGTTTGCCTGTTATGTGCAACACATGAGCCAACATCAGTACAAAAACAGAAGGCACTAACAGAATGTGAAGTCCAGTACATCTGCCGTGGTAGAACCCATTAAGTAACAAATTGTCCCTATTATCCGAAAGCCATTATTTTGGGGCTTCTGCGTCGCGAGCAGATACAGAACATAAAGAAGTGGTCCGAGTTATTCAAACAAGACTTCCTCTCTGGTCCTCTGGACTTTGCTTACAGTCGTGAGAGTAGAGTTGGAGTTCAGAGGTGACGTCTACGGCCACCAGATTGTTGTCTGCATTCATACAAAGCTAAGTTGTTGTTCAATGATAACAGATGGATACTTGGATTACATTCTAGCCAATGCATCCCACCTCTTTTGCTCCCCACACTGAAGCATCCAAAGGCATTTCGGTACCTCTCAAAAATGCAAAAACAAACCGAATGCTTTTGTTCCAAAATGATACGTTCTGCATTCCCTGCAATCATCGAATAAGAATTTCTTACATGGTGATGTCAGGGTAATGTTTATTGTTTCTTATAAAAGCATCAATATGCATAAAATGTTGCTAGTTGAACAACCAATCAGTACTAGTGCATCAGCTTTACAATCAGGGATATTGGCAATTAGAATATGATTTAAATCTTTCATTCTTGTACCTTTAATTCTCATGGCTCTCTCCTTTATCTTTCACGTGCTCATTTTCCCAATTTCAGACAAACTACGGGGATCAGTCCGGGATGGGGATGATGTCATCTGGGCTGGGCCTCGGCTACGACCGTAGCCAGTACACCTCAGGTCACGCCCCTCCGCACGGTATGCTGCGGCAGAAATCCATCGGTGAGGCTGTCTGTTTTTACTGTCTGCCACTCCGTCCGCCTGTCTGTCTGTCCTCTCTGCCAGTAGAGGTCCACACTGTGCTGACCTGTTTGTCTGTAGAAAGCAATGTGTTGTCTGTTGCCAAAAATGTGCACAATTTATATGTGTAGCTGATCGCATACTCACTATGCCTGTACTGTAAAAATAAGGCGTTTGTCTTATGCTCACCCTAATTCTATTTGTTAATGCCTCTAATCTCCTTGTGTTATCTTAATATCCTATCTTCTGGCTTGTTGCTTACTAAGGCTCTGCTAACTCTCCCTCTGAAATAGTAATACGCTCTCTGGTGACTGACTTAACTAATGCTGCTGTGAGACACAAGTTGCTACTTGTTTGTGGATTATGGAGCACTTACTAACCACCATGCATAAGAACTGAGGACAGACTCGCTGACAAGTAGACGGGCAGGCAGATTTAGACAGACACTCTCTTTTTTTTATCATGGACACTATTATCCGTATCTTACTTTATTCTGACCCCATTTTTCTCTTTCGCAAACCTTTCACTCTCTAACTTGACACCAGGTCTACCACCTGTTCATCTCAATTTCATCACACTGTTTCTTCTCTCTATTCATGTGAATGCTGTACTGCAGGGGTGCCTGAGGAGGAAAGGCAGTACCTGCATCCTCCGGCCATGAAGTTTGCCCGCAGTCTGTCAGTGCCCGGCCCGGACGACATCCCCCCGCCGCCCACCACAGCGCCACCGGATCCCCCGTTTTCCTCTGCGCCACCACTCGGTTGGAGAACTAAGACGTCGCAGCAGCCCTCTGTCTCCGTGTCCCAGTCCACATCCACATCGTCGCACTACCAGCCCTTCTCCCAATCAGTGCACTTCACACATGGGGGCAGGGAGAGGGCTGGTGGTGCCAACGCAGGCCCCGGGGGTGGAGCGGCCGACCACACGGTCCCATATGCACATGCGGCAGCCCACACTGCTCAGAGCAGGACTGCTTCGCGGAAGGTTGCCTATACTGGGGAGCCTGTTGGAGCTGGCATAGGGGCAGGTGGAGGGGCCAAGGCCGCAGGTCTCAGGAGAGGCTATAGCACCGCTGTCCCTCCATCCAGCATTGCCACTGTGATGCCCCAGCAACAACAGACCACCCAGAGTCAACCCCAGCGAGCAGACCGCAGTGCAGCAGGGGCTGGAGCAGGGGGTCCCAAAGGAGGGGCCCGAAGAGGTAAGGGCCCCCTGGTAAAGCAATCTAAGGTAGAGGACCTTCGCTTGACCCAGGGCACACTAGGGGGCAAAGGCTCGGTCGAGAAAAGCTCCATCCCCATCCCCACTATTATCGTCAAGGCCCCTTCGACCAGCAGCAGCGGACGCAGCAGTCAGGGGAGCAGTGTGGAGGCAGACGCTCCTGCATCAGGAGAGGCAGAAGAATCCAAACCACCCCACGGTCCGCCTCCCTCGACTCCTGCTCCTCAGCCTCCTGCACCGCCTTCCGTCCCGGCACCGCCACCTCCTTCATTGCCTTCTATGCGAGCCCAGGAAAACCTGGATTTCACCAGCCAGTTCGGGGCTGCAATCGTCGGCGCGGCTCGCCGAGACAGGGAGCGGTTTCACGAAGCCCGCCGGAAGAGTGCCTCCTTGTTCATGTCTGCCGAGGAGGACGTGACGATTGGCGGATTGAGTGACGGGCTAGGAGGAGTCGGCAGGACTCAGGTGTCACAGCAACAACTTAGCACAGGGACTGAGAGTTCATCCATACGGCTGCGCCCGTCCAAGTCTATTGATGAGGGCATGTTCTCTGGGGACACCTATATCCATCACACCCGCAGTATGCCACCAGCCTTTGGACTACCTGAGTATTCCTCAGCTGCCGTGGATTATCAGCCCAAGTCTGTGCCCACTGACTTATACACCTCAGGCAGACAGCCAGCTCCCTCCACTACCACCACCTTCATTCACCCTTTGACGGGAAAGGCTCTTGACCCCACATCCCCTCTTGGCCTGGCCCTGGCTGCCAGAGAGCGAGCTCTGAGAGATGACAGCCGGTTAAGGAGGGGAGCAGAGCACCACTTCACCCGCCAGATGTCCAGCGTCGTGTTTCCTTCATCTACCGCCACCTCCCAGCCCGTATCGTCCTCGGCTCAGTCCTCCAGCTCCTCCTACCTGGTCACCTCGTCCTCTCTGGCCGCCACCACGCCCACCGTCGGCCGCCCACCGTCGCCGCGGATCCTCCGGGGAGTCGTGTGGAATGAGGAAGGCGGCGGTGGAGAAAGGGAGCGCGAAGGAGGAGGGGCCCGGGAGGGGCTGAGGGTTCGCTTTTCCGAGGACAAAACCGTCCACACGCACCACTACCAGTCTCAGCCATATCAGCCGACCTACAAGGAGAGGGAGCGGGAGAGGTCGAGGGAGCGGGAGAGGGACCTGTCGAGAGAAAGAGAGAGGGACAAAGAGAGGGAGGGGTACATGAGGAGGGCAGAGCAGGCTGCTGCTGATAGCTCTGCCCAGCAGGCAGCCCAGTCTCAGCAGCCTCGGAGGCCCACTTTTCTCAGGATGGAAAGTCAATCTGATGCCTATATCTTGTCTCTCACCCCTCCCTCCCCTCCACCTACCAGTACTCAGCAGACGAACACTACCGGGAGCTCCGGGACAGGCATGATGGTTCTTCCTCCCCCGGCCCCTTCAGTTGATGCCGATGACGAGTTTGTTTACGCGGACCCCCTCCCACCTCCGTTAGAGTTTGCGAACAGCTTCGACAGGGGAATATCAGGGTACTCACAGCGCGCGATGCTCGCCAACAGTCTGACCTCCCGCCAACAGCAGGTCCCACCTCCGCCCCCTCCTCCCCCTCCGCCCCCACCGCCCCCTCCTCCTCAGAAAGACACATTTATAGGTGGGTTTCCCGCTCATACACCCCTGCCCTCTCCGCAGGCTGGGGACTCCACCGCCTCCAGCCTCACTTCGTACGACAGCGAGGTGGCTAACCTGACTCAGTCTGCCCCGTCTCCCTCCCAAACGTCTCCCAACCCCCAACCCTCTCACTCTCCCTCTATGCTGCAGCCCACCTCCACATCTGGACCTCCGCCTCCCCCGTCGGTCTCACCACCGCCCCCTCCCGGATATCATAGACCCTTCTCTATGTCGCACCCCCATCACCTTTACAACAGCTCGCACACTTCTGGGCGCTCTTCCCCCACGCCTCCCCCACACGCGGTCGCTCCTCCCCCGGCGTACCGTGGCCCCCACGTGCCCTCTTCCACCGCTGCCGCCTCTGCTCCGATTAGGGGCACCGCCTCACACGCCACGACCGCTAGCTGTGCCGCCACAACCACCGCCGCTGCCACCACAACAAGCACCTCCACTCAGCTCTATCACGAGCGAATGCACGCCACACATACTCCATCCTCCACCGCCATCACAGGCAGTCGTAGGACAGGGGAGCACCACCGTCCTCCCCCCACCGCCAAGAAAGGAGAGTCCCAGGAGACGGTGGTGGACTCTGGGATAGAAGAGCTGGACAGTCGGAGCAGCAGCGACCACCACCTGGACAGCATCCTGGCCGGTGTCAGGGGGGACAGGCCTGACCGAGGGGAGAGAGGAGGCGGACGCATGGGAAGTGGGGCAGGGGAATCTGAAAGGGGGGGAGATTTTCTGGAGTCCTACATGAGCTACCTAGACGGGCAGACTTTTGAGATGCAGAATGCTACAGCGGCAGCCTCCACCTACCCGAAAAGCAACAGGTTTAGGGAGGGAAGTCGCACTAGTGACTTCCACAGACAGACTAGCACCGCTCCAGCGTCCTTCCACTCCCACAGACGGAGGGAGGAGCAGGAGGAGGATGAGATCGAGGAGGGAGTGACGGAGGATGAAAGCGGCCATGATGGGTACGGGGTTAGGGACATGCAGAATTTGGGACGTCCCATTTCGCCTTACTTCGACCGCCCACGCACTCCTGAGATGAAGCCTATGTGGGATGAGGGCGGGGACGGTGGCCAGTCAGGGACAGTTATGGGGGGGAAGAAGATTTATCCTCCCGCATCCAGTATGAAGCCGAGCATCATAAATGAGCTGAACAACAAACTGCAGCAAAGAACCAAGGACAGCTGGAGCAGCCAGAGAACACTGGGCAGGCACAGGTAGTCATGAAAACTGGTGTCTGTATGTCTCTGTCACAGCATGATCAACGTGTTTGTGTTGTTTTTGATGCATGGCATTGTCGTCCTAAGTATCAGAGTGCCACCTGTGAAGTCTTCATTCACAATGAATGTTTTGTGGGAAACTATGTTCCATCTTTATGTCTTGTGTAAGTGTTGTCTACACTCTGTAAACCTCTGCTCTTTTATTTCTCTGGCTTTTTCCATGTGTTTCTCTCAGAAGCAGAAACAGGTAATAGAGCCACTTCCGCACTTGTCTTTTTTTTTTTTTCTGTCAGGGAGAACATAAAACTGACACCTTGTGTAATTCACAGCCTGTTCCTAAACTGTCAAGAGGAGAGGAAACCTAGAACATTTAGAATTCATTTGTATTTACTGAGGAGACACGACAAACATGTGACATTATAATCAATTTAATATACTGGGAGTTGTTCAAAAGTGAACTGATATGATGTAAGGTATTACAATTGATCAAGTCTTCAAAAATTGCTTGTTCAAAATTAAAAAGAGTCATTTGAAATAGGATATGTACTCATTGTCCAGTTTGGATTTAACTGGTATTAAACCATCACTTATAACCACCAATCATTCTTATAACCATTATCACCCAGACTCCAGTTTAATGGTGCTCTAAGGAAGAGAGTAACACCTTCTGTTTTTTTCAAAAGATGAAAGATTTCTATCCTTCTTTATACTTCAAACATCTTCTTATATTTTTTGCTTATTGGTGTTACAACTTTAGGCATTAAGAAGACAGCATAGACATTTTATTGTTAGCTTAGCTGTTTTCTGTACCATTAAATTCAAACACATGAAGTAGGATGGTTACCCTTCATTGTGATATCTAATCCCATCAAGAGCACCTGTAATCTAGATTTGGTAATCTAGAAAAGATTCTGGAGAAGGGTGATTCACTCCGGTGTTTCATTGAAAAACAACAGCACTTATTTAAAATGGATAACCTAAAACTTGATTTAAAAAAAAAAAAAATCCAAATCAATTCAGTTCCAGGTTAAAATTCTCTGAATGTGTGCATGTTTTTAATTTACTGTTTTCTGTAACGATTTTCTTGTCTAACCTATTTTTCTCCCTTTTCTTTCACAGATTTTCAGAAGACTCCGCCTCAGCTCTGAGCCCCCCCTCAGTTCGTTCTCAGTCACCATCTCCGATCTCTTTATCCCAGCCCTCGTTATCCCCGTCCCCGACCCCCACCTCCCAGTATCCAATCTGGGGACGATCTCCGTCTCCTCAGCCTCCAGCTTCCTCCCAGCCTCCCCGTTCCCATTCCCCACTGTCTCCCACAACTTACTCCCCTTACCCCACTTCCCCCAAACACAGACCCGTCTACCGGACCAAAGCCCTGGAATTCCAATTCATCCCCAGTCGAGAGTCCCGTAAAGCAGAATCACACATACTGCAGCGTAGGCGAGCACCCAGCCCCCTGATCTCCCCTTCAGAGAGGCCCAAGCTGGGTCCACCACGGCCATCGTCCCTCCCACTCCTCCCCACCACACCCTTATACAGCGCCCTCTACGACCTCCGAGGTTCAATCACTCCACCCTCACCCGGGAACCCCCTTGGCGATCCTTACTTCTCGCCCTCTCCTCCCCTGTTCGCCCCCTCCGGTGCCCCTCCTCCTCCAAACGCCGCATTACTTATGTCTCGGTCCCTCTCTCCAACCCACTTCTTATCTGGGACCTCTTCACCGCCCCTGCATCCCTGCCCTCCACCTACCTGCCTGAGTTACCCCCATTTACCTCCCCCTTCCCCTACAAAGCCTTTTGCCTCCAAGCCACTGCCCTACTGGACCAAGTATGACGTCGCTGACTGGCTAGGATACCTGAACCTGGGCGAGCACAGAGAGCGTTTCCTGGACAATGAGATCGATGGCACCCATCTGCCCTCTCTGACTAAGGATGACTATCTGGATTTGGGTGTGACGCGTGTAGGCCATCGCATGAACATTGAGCGGGCCCTGAGAAGTGTAATGGACAGGTATGGCTTCAGATAAAGAGGCTGCAGAGGTTCGGTTGGATTTGTTAGAATCAAACACGGAAAGATCCATGATACAAACATGTATGTAAACGATAGCTTCAGATTTAGATCTCCATGACATTCTACTTTCTTGCCTCCTTTCTTCACCTGGCACAGGTTAACATAGAGAGCATCCGGGAATATAATGAGGCAATTGCTGCTTTAAATCCCAATAAGGATGAATCAAAATGTGATGTTGCAATTGGATTGAATGTAGATGCAGCAAATATCTAATTTACCATAAAATTGTGTGATGTTAGAGGTTGAACCAAAAATAAATATGAGTAAAAACTGGAGCCCGACCGATTAATCAGCCAGCCGATATTACCGGCCAACAAGGTAAAGGTTTGATTGGTTAACCACTCCCTCCCTTTTGGCGAGAATATTTCTCCTCATAATCTGCCCTTCTCTTTTACACATCAGAAGCTCTGTGTGCAGTGGAAGAACAGCGCCCTCTGCCTGTTTTGTGCTGTAAAGCGTTCCAGTAATTTTCAACATTTATGACAAAAAGTATCACACCTGAGAAAAAAAAACCCACCTGTAAGCTTGTCATGACAGTTATTGTAGTGTTATTAGAGAACAATTGAACAACTTAAAACTATGTTATAAAACCACAAATACCACTCATCATCCACCCACTGAAAAACTGACTTGTGTCCTTTTTTTTTCGTTTTTGTCCTCAGGCTGTCCAGCAGCCCATTTCCCATTTCCGTCCTCTCACCCCGGGAGGGACAGACTGAGAGGAGGAGGGACGACGGGAGCCGAAGCTGAAGTTGCAAAATGCCGAGCCACAAACTGGAGAGCGAAAATAAAGAGAGAGAAGGAGGGTTTGGAGTCAATGAGGGAGGAAGACACAACTGCTGGTAGTCATGGTGGATTCACACAACAAATGAGGGGGGAACAGATTTCACACTGAGGAGGGAGTCAGGGTCCAAAGGGGAATGGAAACAAGTCAAAATTGGGTGGACGATCCATACACACACTGGCTTGCCCTCCCTAGTTGTGGCGGGCTGATTTACACACTCCCAACATGTGTGTATGGCCACACCAACCAACAAAGACGCACACGTTCATCCAAAATGAGAAAACCTTGGCTACAGCAGAAATCCTGAGCGAAGACTGGCGATAAAACCAAACCAAATACTTCAGAGGAACAATCGAAAGCCACTTCATTTTCCCCTTTTTTTTTTTTTTTTTTTTTAAAGGTAAAGCTGGTTGTGTTGTTGGGAGAACTGGAGCAGATAAGGTTCATCGCGGTGCCATCGTTTTTAGTCATCCCTCTGTCCCCTCAGCTCGCCCGGTTAAATCTGTTCAGGTTCAAGGCTGGAATTTTACGAAGAAGAAGAAGAAGAAGAAAAAAAGAACGCAATCAATGAGAAACCCTCCTTGTGTGAGTGGATTTTTTGTTTTACAAATGCTTGAGAGAATATCACAGAATGAATGTCTGCAGGAAGTGAGGCTTTTTCTGTCTGTGTGCGTGGTGAACGTAGAGCGGCACATCGTGGCGGCCTCCTCGTCTGTTCGAGGTGGTCAGCACAGGTAGATAACTCGTGTCCTAATGTGTCTGGCTTCGATTGGTTAGGTCTTGTTTTTACCTCACCACTGGCAGGGCTCTGTCCTCACTGCAGGTCCTTATGTGCGTCTCTATAGCTCTTTATCATCTTAAGTCTTATAATGACAGACTATATACAGACTGGTCACTGTATCACAAATTTGTAGCAAAAATAAGTGCCCAGACCAACAAAAAGAAAAACAACAAAAAGAAACACACCCACACACAGGCACCTGAGTTACTCCTATACATGCCTGCATGCATACACCAACATGTAGACACACACATATACACACAAGCACTCACAAGTGGTTGTGTTAAGAGTTTATGGGACACCTTATATATAAACACACACTTTATATTCGGATCTAAGATACACAAAAAAGGAGACGGACTGCGCTTTCAACTGTTAGACGGGATACGCGAGAAATGTGCAAAAAGGAAATCTCCCTGAGGATTTGACCCACCGAGAAAGACTTCCTCAGCGTCAAGGCAACTGTTGTTCGCCCGCTCAGACCTTTCGCTTTTTTGGAGGGAGACTGAAATTAAGGAGAGGGGACGGGAAGAGGAAAAACTGCCATTTTCTTGCTCTTTCCCACCCAATCCCCCCCTCTCACTCTCGACTCAATCCTGGAGGAAAAAAAAAAACCCGGCCAAGAGGGGGACCTGAGAGAAACGCTTCTATCAAGTTTTAATACTCTGATTCTTCTTACAATTTTTAAAACTTTAAATGGGAATACTGGAATATTGATATGAAAAGAATCTATTGTTACTATTTCTCATTACTATCATCGTCCTTAATGTTATTATAGAGAGTTCCCCGGCACTCTCATGCAGTCTTTTCCGACTGTCTAGTGAGGATAATCGGATATAAATAAAGAGATATATATGTATATGTAGGTATTTTTGAATCGAAAGATGCATTTGATTTTGTGCACTGTACCCTTATCATAGCTTCTTCCTGTCAAGAAGTATTGCAACTCTTAATGTGAAGCACATTTCTTATTCTGCCTTCTACTCTGTTTTCCTTTTAGTCAGACCTACAAGCTTTAATCAAAGTTTCAGCCTCAAATTATGATTTCATCACAACTTTAAAGGTGATTTTGTTACATGCAAATGCTTAAAATGTAGCCCACAATAAAGGCAAGTAAATAATCTATTTTTCAAACGAATACATTTCAAAATGACTCTATTTAATACCGGATAAAAGCCCTCTTTGATCGCTTGCTTGCTCACACTGATCTCCTTTTCATTTCCCTGTCATTTTCCACTGCACACTTCCATCCCATGATAAGCTCAGTCCTGCTTTTCTCACTGTTGCTGAGATCAAATCTAAAGGGCTCTCTTCATGACCTCTCTACCTTGAACAACACTTCACCTCTCCTGCTGCTTCCAAGTCCTCCAAACACATATCAAGCGTGCGTTTTTTTTTTTTACATCAAGTTCACTCTCCTTCCTGCCCGGCTAAACACAATTTCTTTCTTTGTGGAGATAAATTAGTTTCCATAGATCATGTTGCTTAAAGTGCACACACACACACACACACACACACACACATATAAAGGCTACTTTGGTAAAAGCTCATTCAAGGGGATTTGTCTCGTGGGTTGATTTTATGTCGAGAGATTATATTTGAATGCAAGAGAAATAGCAATAAGGACGATGAAAATAATGGTCATCTAATTATGGTTTAAGATGTATAAAAAAAAGTCTCAAAAGTTCTAAAGAATCTCTGTCTTCCAAATAATGTTTAACATGAAGAAGGTACAATGTATTTATTTAATTGTTCTGCTTTCTATACAGTTGGACCTGTTCTCTGCACCACCTGATCCTTCCTATCGTTAACGGGCTTACAGGATTCTTTCATTGAAGCTTCTTGAGTGCAGAGCGCCCCCTGCAGGCTCATTGTTTATAACAAGCATCTTATGCAATGTCCCTTTTTACATTAGCAACTATGGCTTCTCACGCTTCCCTTTAGAGATTATGAAGAAGCCTAAGAGGTTCGGGTTTTTTGTTGTTGTTGTTGTTGTTGAACAAGTGAACAAGCAGAATCCGCAACCAGATTCGTCTTGTTTTTTTAATCAGGGCTCTACAAAAGATGCTAGTGTAAAAAGGGCCGTTTAAAACATTACCATAACATCTAGTGCAGATACAATAATTTCCTCGTCAAGTGACCCATAAGGGATTTTTAAGTCTTTCTTTGCATTTAGAAATTATAAATCAGAGTGAGCGCTCATCGTCGCCGTCAGTAGAAAAGATCTTTGGGAACTGGTCGAAACTCTATAGAAAGCATTTCTTTTCCTTTAAGAGATCTTTTAAAAAAAATGAGAATATAAACTGATGAAAGGTCACTTACAGAATATATATGTATATGTGATGAGCATATACACATTCATATAAACATATGAATTTCAAATGTTTTAAGAGATAATACATTGTTAGAATTATAATAAAGATACAGAAACTAAGTTGTAACTCACGCATTCTGACTTCTTGAATTTACAATATATGCTTATGCTTTTCTGACATATCAGATTCTTTGTCCAGCCCAAATGACATCCACTCAATGAGAAGGTATCACGCAGTTTTTGTGCATTAGCATTAATGGAGTCCAATGGATTATGTTGCATTTCAAATCTATGAATGACAGCCCTTAAGTAATGCTTCAGTTTGTACATTGTATACTTAAGTTTGCTTAGGTTTTTCTAAGTGGGTATGAGGAATAAGAAAGTGGTGATTTTATATAAAAGACGGACTTACAAATACAGTCATCTCTTATTAACCCATCAAACTCTAATGACAGGACAGTAAAGCTCAGACTTTACAGTCTTTAAGCTGTCACAAAAGGAATGTGACATTTTCTAATTCAACATTAAACGTCCCACCATTTCTTATTACACAGAAATATGAAAAACTCTCTTCTCATAATGCACGTGGTCTCATTCAGGTTTTTAAATAATCCGAGCGTTAGTATGTCCATCAACATACCACCAGATTTACAAACTCAAAAGACAGGCAACAAGACATTAAATCAAAACCCAACATATAGGAAATAAATTACTTTATTGATTATTCAGAGATAACACAGAAACATAGCATGATATAACGTAGATTTCGTCTGTCGAAGCACCGTTACCTGAAAAAAGAAAGAGAACAGTAATCAGAAAAGCTGTTCAAAAATCTGCATAATAGAAGTGAAGTATATAATTCTCTTTTCAGACTCTGCCATGTCAGGGGCAGAGCTGCACTTTTCTCACCACTGATATTCTGAGCCCAGTGCAAAACATCACGAGAGATCGTTTATTTCAGTGTGTCGTAGAAGTGTAACAAACCTTTTCAAGTCCAGGAGTTGCTTCACTTCCCCCAAACACCTTTAAAAAAAAAACACAAAAAAGATTTTAATGTCTTTAAAGTCTCATGTTTCATCAGCATCTTTCATCATGTCGGTGTCAGATCAGCACCAACAGCGAACGAACGAACGGCTCAACTTCTCCTCAGAAACTCTGGCTTGTCAGGGCCAAAGGTGCACGTTTATCTCCACTCACAGTCAGAGCCCAGTGCAAGTCATCAGGGGAGAGTGCGGGAGGCTGTGTACACTACCACATTAAGAGATTGATGGTAGTCATTGTGGCCATGTGCGTCACTGGATTGCTGCAACATGAAATATCTGATTCATACAAAATTTCCACGTTTGCCCAAATGTAAGCTTAAAAGTCAGTGTCTCAAGTGCTAGTATGACCTAACCTCCAGATCCACATCTTTGAGTTTAAAACCTCTTGTTTTGGTTATGCATTATAGGTACACATTTAACTCCTAAATATTTTTTTTTTTTTATTAGAAGGTGTTCACTTTAAAAAAAAAAAAAAGGTGAAAAGGTCTGAGTTGCTGTTAGATTATAAATTTGATTCTAAAGGATGCACAAGTCCAAAACATACCTGTTTAACCAATTCAGTCACGGATGTTTCACTTCTTCTGCGTCACCTGAAAAGGACGAAACGTTACGTTAATGTGTTGTCAAGGCAACCACATGGTAAAACCACTGCACTAGTTTTCTCCTCAGATACTCTGGCTTGTCAGGGCCAAAGGTGCACGTTGTCTCCACACAAAAAAAGTCAGAGCCCAGTGCAAGTCATCAGGGGAGAGGACAGATCATAAACACCGGACTTGTCTTACGATGAATCTACAGCAACTACAGCTTTATTGTTGTCTTGTCGGTAGCCTGGTTCACGACACCGACGGCTAACGCGTTAGGCTAACCACGTGTTCATGGGCCCAAGGTTTTGCAGTCTCGTGTGGCGAGTTAACTAAATGTGGACGATATGGTAAACTAAAGAAATAGCCAACAACCAAATCCAATTTAAAAAAAATAGTCTTACTTTAATGATGCTGTTTGAGCAACATTGCAAAATTAATCATTTTGAGGGAGAACAAGTTCGAGCTACACCCACATGTCACTGTGTTAAATTCAGCTTAAAATCCATCCAGAGACAATTTATATTTCCATAAACGAGACAAATATTTCAAGTTGCAAGGTTTTAAAAGTGAGTCGAGGAATAAAACATCTTCAGAGTTTATTCTCTACTGTATCGTATTCATGCAGAAAACAGAAAGGCGGTATGTTATTAAGCTACACTTTACAACAACCTTATTAAACTTCATAAATCTACACACTTGGTGGTATTTGTCGAGTTTTCTTACCAATTCCACAGTCGACGACCTTCTGGAGGTAGACAGCGTCCAAATGACTCACGCTGGACTTGCTCCCTCGTTTTTAAATGGCGGCGGCTGGCAGACAACTTGTAACTGAATTCCGCCCCCTAGTGGACTGGAGTAAGATTAAAGATTTACTTTTATTGATCCCGCAAGGGGAAATTCTGCTTTTACACTCTTTAAGTCATGCAACACACACATAGGCTGAAATATACACACATGAAATAGTAATTAGTAATTATGTAGCAGTACAACTCCAAAGTAGACTTGCACAAATAAACTAAAATCATAACACAATTATAGTTTATTCAATGTTCTGCAGATAGTATTTTGTAAAACTGTATTTTTCCTCACTCAATAATATTAGGCTACTTGTTCAACTGCCTCTAATTAAAAAGGTTCTCATTAAAAAAAATACTCTTGGTCGTTGGTCAATTTTGACAGCAATGTATCACATGTTTTGTTTTTGGTAGGCGGTGGTGGTTCCTACTTTAGTGCAGTAGCTACTCAGCACTGTTTGCAGTGACAATTTCAAATTCAAATTCAAAGGCAGTTTTATATGTGAACACTAGAGGGAAGCGAAGACATGGCTTGAACTGCTTCTAGCAACATTTTTTTTTTACAAAATGATAAAAAAAAAAAGAAACAAGTCTATAAACATCATGCCTACAAGATAAATTATGTGAGACATGAAACAGAAAATTTGACAGAGTATTTATTATTAAACCGGATGTTTTGCGCTCTGATGTACCAATGCTTCAATATTGAATCATTTGAGCAAAGTAAATATATCACACATACCAAGAAATGATGCTGCTGTCTTTACATATGGGCTATAAAATCCGCTAAAAGATTTGGAAGCAACTCTGTTTCTAAACATATTTTTAATTTAACAAAATACAAAAGATGAAACTGAAGAGTGTACTTTCACACATTGTGACTCATTGACAGATGCAATACTGGTGGAGGGAGCATTTACAGCAATTAATGTAAAAAGTACTACACTACGAGTACTCACAAGTATGTACGTTTCAGAAAATGTGTTTGAAAGGATTACAAGTAAAAGTACACAATGCAGAAAATGACCTTTACAACGGAGTTAATCACCTAACATGGATCTTCCCCCCACCTGTTGGTGTCTTCTGTCTATCATTATTCTAATATCTCACAGTGTTATCATGATCTCATACTAGCCAGCCAGGTTTGATGACAGGATCACTGCTACAGGATGACTATATGCTCAGAGCAGCTTGTATCTGGGCGTAAACATTTCAGTGTACAACAGCTGTGTGTTTACATGGCATGTTGTGGCAAGACTTTCACAAGTTCAGCATAGCATGAAGCAAGAGTGGGAACAAGTCTTCTTCAGGGGGCTTTGACTTCAAAGAATCTCTGCTTTTAAACACACACACACACACACACACACACACACACACACACACACACACACACACACACACACACACACACACACACACACACACACACACACACACACACACACACACACACACACACACACACACACACACACACACACACACACACACACCGGATGTATCCTCCAGCTGTGGAGGCAGGCCTAACAAATGATCCCGAGGGAACGTGGAGTGGAGGAAAGAGGGGGTATAAAAACCAGCTCAGAGGGATGCAGTTTCCCTTATCTGGTCATGCTGCTTTGTGCGTCTTTGTCACGGTTAATGGACTAATTAACTCACAAACATGTATACATACGTATATACACACACTCTGGATGAGTGACTCAGCTTTAGTCAGACTCACCTAGAAGTGCACACACACACACACACACACACACAAAAACACAAGCCAACTTCATTGACACTTCTTTGAGGGAGGAGAGCAGGGTGATTAAGGGAAGGAAAAAAGGGAGAAAAAAAGTAACAAGTGGTGCAATACAAAGAACAAGAGAAGAAGAAGTCCCCTGCAGCTGTTTTGGAGGGAGAGAGAGAGGGAAAGAGAGGGAGGGAGGAAGAGGAGGGTGAGAAGGAAGGAGGAAAAAAAAAAAAAAAAGAAGCCAACTCATCTGACACAAACAGTGGGCCAAAGAAAGGGGAAGAGCAGGAGCAGCACTGTCCACAGCGAGTGGAAAATCAAAGTTGGAGAAGTACAAAGAAGACAAGACGTAGAGGAAAAAGAGCCTGAAAGTCTGTACAAAGATTCAACTAAGGAAAAACAAAGTTTGACCTGTCGAACGAGAAGAAAAAGGGGGTTGAAGCAAGAGGGCCCCAACTTTTAGAGAGGTAAGGATCTGCAAGCTGCTTGTTAGCCCTTCAGTGGCACGTCACTGTGATCTAAAGGAGTGATCAAGCTCCTATTTCTGCTCTGTGTGTTCATTTGTTACTATATATTTCCTCTATGCAATGTGTGTGCGTGGGGAGTTATGTGTGACAGATGAAACGAGGACAGGGGGAGGAGTGAGCGTGTGTGCCAGGGTGGGAGCGGGATACTGGGGTGAAAGAGTTGCTTGGTTGGAAGCTCTTTTGACCAAACTGCGCTTCACTTTTCTCCAGTTTCCAGAAAGTTTTCACATGTTAAGACAGAGATTTAGATTTGGAAAGGACTGGAAGTAGACCGCTTGAGGACTTCTGAAAACTGGTGGAACTAATTTCCTGTCTGAGCTGCCAGGAGGTCATAAAAAGTCTGGAGGACTCATGGTGGAATTAGATCTGTGCTGGTAGGTGGTAAGATATAGTACAGCATGCTCTGTGGTGGACTCATTTGATTGTAACTTTAACCTCAACTGAAATGTATGAAAATCAACATATACACCCAAAACATGACAGAGGGCGTAGAAAACCATTTGAAAGTTTGACTCAGGCTTTTATTCTAACAATTTCAATGTCAAATTAAGAGTACGGCAAAATCGAGGCCAAATCCAGCTGTTTAGAAACAGATTCAATTGATTATAAAGTCTATGAAATCAATTTCAAAAGCCTACAGGGCCATATGCACGCCAGCAGATAAGGAGGTTACAGCAAGCTTTCTCTTGATACAGCATAAACTACAGCATAATGCTGAAAATAGAGCAGAACATCCTATAGAGGCATGCAAGTAGAGCACGCAGCTAAGATAGTAGATCCAAGGTTGGCGATTCTACTAACAGGGTAAATATACAAAATACGATTTGGGCTGTTTTAATTGTGTTAAAAGATTGGAGATAACTAAGTTAAACTTGCAAAATGCACTGAATTATCTTAGTTAAGGGCATGGACAACAGATCTCCCCAACCTCACAGTAACGAGACAACTATATGACAGAGATCTACCCAGCTAGAAAGACAACCAGCAAGGGGACAGGAAGTCGAGGTCAAAGGTTGAAGGGGCGGCTGTCCATTATTTTTCCCAGCCCTTGCAGACCTCAGGGTTGTGTGATCTGTCAGACGGAATGAGCAGGCAGAGGAGAGAGGCATGTCATTATGTTCTCTGAGAAGCATGTGATGCCCCGTGAACAGCAGCCGAGAGGGAAATCATTGAATCTAATTGTGTGAGTCAAGCAAGCGATGGCGGCAGGGAGGAAAAAACGAGGCAGATATGAAGGCTTAGTCTGTGTCGAGTTCAACTTTGGGTGCGACAAGGATTTAGACATAGCAGAAGGCAAAGCTGCTGGATGCTTACATATTTAACTGGAAATGTTTCTGTTTTGAAAGTGAAACCAAATGAGCATAAAGTAATGTAAAAAAAATGGAAACCTGCTGAACTGGATCACTTGATTTCGAGTAAGAAACAGCATTTAACATATTTCTGTCACCTCTATGCCTCTTGGTTGGAAGAGCTAATGAGCTTGTGTGCCTGTGTTCCTTTTTATTATAATATGAAGGCAGACAAGGCCATCAACATTGAATGAAAAGTGAGTGCAAATGATAGGATGTGTCGACCTTTACCCTCAGTTTATTTTAGGATAGCTCATGTTTCAAAGCTGGGATTGCTGGGAGTAGATACGCCAGGCTTACTGATGTTACAGCATGAGAGACGCTGCCCAGGTTTACAGTACACCACCTGGTTCAGATTTACTGTACACGTCAACTTACAGCAGCAACTGTGGCTCCCTAATGGGTTTACAGGGCAGCCATTATACGATTCAGACACTGACATTACACGTGCAGTATATCTTCACATAAGTGCTTACAAGAGTGTGTCAGTGATTTACTTCAGGGGATATTGAATGCTATCATTTCAGAGACCCTCCAGTATAAGAGCAATGATTCCCATCCAGAGACCCAGGGGTTACTTGATAGCCAGTGGATACGCGAAGATTATAAAAGTAATACAAATAATAATTTGAATGAAAATGTCCAGATTTGGTCTCAGCTGTGACACCTCAATACTAAAAATGCTCTAAAAGCCAGCCGAGAAGCAACAGTTAGCTAAAAGTAATGGTTAGCCTACATTGATAAAATACATACAGCTAAAAAAAGTTAGCTGAAAAAGTTAGCGATAACTAGATTAAGCAGTTGAAATATTTTGCTAAATCTACAGTCAAAGATGAACTATATAGCTTAAAGTAGGTAATTGTTGAGCTTAAACTTGACTAAGCAGTGGATTAAGCTAAAAGTCGAAACGACGGTGGAAATAGCTAAATCTGAAATGGTTAGCTTGAGCTTGAACAAAACCAGTTGAAGGTTTTGTGAAATTAGTAGGTTTAAAGTTATTGATAACCTTTTGAAATGATTAGTTATTCGATCATTAAAGAACAGACTAACTGCAAAAATAATGACAAACCTTTTGAAATGACCTTAAAAAAATGTTGAAATAGTTATCCTATGATTGATTTAACATTTGAAAGTTAGCTTTTAAAATGGTAAAAAATGAAGAATAACCAGCCGAGATGTTTAACTAAAACAAAGCCTAATTGATAACAGTTGAAATCATTAACTGAAAGTGGATTATGAAATGAAGTAGGCAAAGAATAAGTAAGAGTAGGCAAAGCTAGTACAAGGAATTGTAACCTTAAAGTGATGGATGAATAACAATGGTCCAAAAGTTATAAATCTAACACTTCTTAATGTGTAAAAGCCTGCTATGCATCAATTTACAAAAAATGAGTACATTATAATTTTACAAATAATTGCACACTGTTTTCTTCAAATATGGGCGCATGTGTTCATCAGACAAGCTGCAGAGCATGTCAACAAAAAGGAGAGGATGTGGTCCCTCCTGATTCCCAAATGGATCTTTGCATCAAAACGGATGAAGTGTTCTCCAGAATGCATAAAATCATGTTCAATTTCTGAACTAAGTCACAAAGTCTACAGTCTCAAGTCTTCTGCTGACTTGAAACATAATGTCAGGGCTTTGATAGTCCCTCAAGTACGTGTCATTTTAGAAACATCTGACCTACTATGTAACATTACATTGTTCATTCTGTAGCGACAAAACCCAAAGCCTTATTTCCGCCACATAGAGGGTAATTACAGAAAGGTCAGTGTGCAGATTAAAAGGTGGAGTGATATCATTCCCGAACTAATCCTATTCTTCTTCCTCTCTCAGAGAACAGGATGTCGACGCTACCATCAGACAACAGTCCTGAAGATGCCAACAATCGCAGCTTCTGGATGGTAAGACTTTGCATGTGTGTGTAGTTGTGCTTTGTGCTATCTTTTCACCTCGCTCTCCTGAGGATGAATGACCTTCCTGTTTTGTCGTTCAGGCTACATATCTCTGTGTCCAAGGCTGTGCTTTTATTTATAGATGCAAAAGCACCATGAAGACGTTCTGTACGACTAGAAATTTCCTTTTCTGTGTTTGCTACGCTAATGTAGACTGGTGCAAAAGATAAAAAAAAACAAAATACAAGGCAGATAAAATAGAGAAATGAAAGACGCGAGAACAGAGGAAAAACATAGACAGTAAAAAAAAGGTTGCCTGAACTTTTTAATTCAAATAATATCTCAACCATTTAGATGCATAAAACTGTCTTTAACTTGACAAACTGCAGGTGATGCTGCTCTATTCATGACCATGTCTCATGTCAACTGATGCTGCTTTCTGTCTCTTTTACTGAAGTCAGCTCAGTGGGGAGACAAATTTCCCCAAGGAGACAAAAAAGTATATCCAATCGTGTTGTATTTAATCCTGTTGTAACGTAACATATCGTGTTGTTTTATATTATATAGTATTGTGTTGTGTCATTTTTAAAATGACAATAAGAGTGAAACTTAAACTGGTTACGCTTCAGCAGTAATATTGTATTGAAATATTTTCAACTGTATTCTTATCACAACTAACTTCTCCTGTTACTACTCTAATTCAGCACCAGTAGCAAACATCATGCTATTCTTCTTTCCTTTCTTTGGATGTCTCTGCTCTCTTCCCCGTGTGTAACCTCTTTGTCTTAAAGCCCTAAACACTTCCAACATTAGGTGTGTCAAATTGGAGTGTGCTGCCACTTTGATGTTGGCTTTGTCTCCTGTTGGCCTCGACGAGTTGCCCCACTTTTATCTCTCCCCTCCCTCCTGTAATTTTGGCAGCCTCCTGCTGTGCCGGATGTGTTTTCCATGCCAGTGCCTGTTCTGTGTCATCCCACTGCCATGCTCAGGGGCTGTCTGTCATTATACCGCAAACTCCAGCTCTTTTTGTAATCGCAAATTCACATCCACTTTAAGAGGCTGAGAATTACAGTGGAGTAGGCTGTAGAGTATACAAATGTTCATAATAACAGATATAAAGATGCTGCTGTGACACGTTGGACCTGCTCCTGGGTCCCATATTACAATATTACTGTCATACTGTCTCCAATGACAAGCTACTTCCTGATCAGACTCTCATATTTTCAGCTAATTGAGGTCTTCTGAACACATCCTTACGCTGTTTTGTTGGAAGGATTTGGTGTCAACTTCTGTTGATATGACTGCTACTACAACTGTTTCTTTACTCTGACTATAACTTCCTGTACCACCACTCATCTCTCTTCTGCTAGTAACACCTCGATTAGTTCATCTAAACTATTTTTAGCTTGATATCTGCTAATATTATTATCGCTGATGCTGTATTACATCTAGAGTTTCCCAGCCCCCTCTCTGTGCACTGTAACATGCTCTACAGTCTGCATAGGATTATTTAAATATATGCAGAAAGTAGGATCGTGGCCATTTTCTTCTGCAGAATTTTTGTTGCTTGGACAGATTCGCTCGTAGCGGATTTGCTTCTGCCTCAGAGATTGGCCAACTGGGTCTCAGCAGCGTTGCCATTGGCCTCAAAGTGGATTCCTCAGCTGTTTCTGTTTAATACTCAGACGAACCACAACAGTGGCAGAGAGAAAGTGCGGAGGAAGGCGGGAGAGAGAAACAGAGGGGGCACTGATGAGAAGTGCACACACTGATTGGGATTAAAGCGTTTACACACATTCAGTGTTTCATTAAAAGCACACGAGAGAGCAGAAACACAAGTAGCTACAATTAGAAAACTACATGTCATATTAAATGACAAAGTTAAAAATGAACGCAGATTTATTTAACTGGAGCTACCTGTGGCTGAACGTCTGTTCTAACAACACGGTTGACCTTAATTGCTTGACCTTTCAGATGCACCAGCTTTTAGTGAACTACCAATTAAGAGTGCAGTTAGGATTGAACAGCCAGTCAATTAGCTTTAAAAAAATACAACAACTACTCCGACTACAAACGTGTCACAAAACACATCTGAACACTTCTCATACCAAAGTCTTTTCCTGCATGTACAGAGATAAGTCACCACCGAAATGCAAAGAGCATGTGTGTACATTGCTCCTGGATAAAAAGGCATTCTGGAGGTCAGAACTCAGTGACTAAATAACATCGATATTTTCTGTTGGTCTTCGTGTTCTCCTTTAATTCTGACTCAGATCTCATGTGACATCCGCTGCAAATGTGTGGCGCAGGATGTCAATCAAAACCAGCGAGATATCATCTGCTCATGCCTACACAGTCTGGAGACATGCTAGTGCTGAACAGCAAAACGAGACTTTACCGTAAACTTTTCTATAGGTTTACTAATAGTTACAGCACACTATTGTCTGTAATAAGACTGAACTTGAATCCAAGAGGGAACTGTTTTACTTTCAGGTCAGATTTGTGTATCTGAGTTTGATGAAGTGGAATCTTATCAACCTGTCACATCAGCAGAATGTTCAGCTGAGGCTGGAGACTTTATTGGCAGAATATTAAAATGTTTTTTTTTTTTTTTTTTCGTCTGGACACATTCAAAATATTAAGATCTAAATATATTTATAATGTCTCTCTCAAATGTTCAAGCAGCTGTCTAAATGTGTCATCGTCTAACAGATCGGGTCTGACAGAAGTGAAAAAGAGAGTAGGAGGGAGTGCTGAGTAAGAGCTGAAGGCAGCTGCCAGGAAAATTGTAGAGATTTCCAAATACCACATCTACAAACAACACACTTGCTTCAGATATGTTATTATACTCAGGGCCTTCCTCTGCTGCTCTCTCACCCCCCCCCCCCCCTTAACTGTCTGGGCTTTTTTTTTTTTTTTTACGGCTAGGGCTTGTCATGTTCCCTGACCACACCCCGCTCTGCAGCTGGTATTAAAGTTTACCACAGGAAACGTAATGCCAGTAAAATGTCAGTGATGGCACGTGGGGGTTGACCTTAGATGGCTGCAGCGGTGTGACAGCTGTGAAAGAAGATGAGGATGCAAGATGGGCTTTGTTATGACCTACAGAGAAGGTGCTCCAGACCAACAAATGGCTGTTTAACAGGTAGCAGTCGTTAGAGGACGAGAAGGAATGAAAGCAGTCGTCCTCAGCGACATTTCACGTGAATATTAAGAATGGCTCCATTCCATTTAGTTCAAAGACACCTTAATGGAACAGAGCATTTGAGAACTAGTTCCTTTTTAGATTACAAGACAGATACGTCCTAAAAATGAATATGGAGCAGAATCCTACACCAGAAGTACGTTTAACCTCTGAATATTTGTTTGAATGTCGTGTCAAATGTTTATAGTATCTTGTCTTCAAATGTTCGGCTGTAAATGGAGCGGCTGTGGCTGTGTCTGAAATCACACACTACTCTCTATTAATTATACAGTTCACTATAAAGTGACCATGCCATTATGTAGGGGCATCAGAATTCTGAGTGAGCATTATCATACCCTATATATTGAACTCATGATACCCCACAATGCAGACAGGAGGAGCGGCCAGCGTGAACACAGACCACAGAAAGAAAAAGAAAGGGCATTTATTTAGCGAAATCTAGAAGTCTTTTCAATAAAGTGTAATGGATTAAAGTGACTTTTTCCTTATGAAGATGACAAGAAAGAGACCAGCGTAAACACAAATATATTTGGTGCAAAAATACATTTCATTCTATATAAAATATTCAGTACTTTATATTTATTTATTATAGTGTCATGGTAATGGCTGAAATGTTTTTCTTATTGGGCCAAATGAGTGCACTACATAACCCACTAAGAGGACTATGTATAGGGAATATGGAGTAGGGGGTTGGAAATGTGTGTGTGAAGTCCTATCAGTCAATATCCCTCGCTGTAAAGTGTTTATATATATATGAATCCATATATATATATATATATAGATATATTTATCTATATATATATTATATTGGTAGGATAGTCTTGCTGGCTTGTACTTTTTAAGTTTTAAATGAGTTTGTCAATATCATGATACATGCTGCCTCCTCTGCCAGGAACAAACTGAGAGCAGATGCACCGTTTGGATTTCTCTGGCACCGAAAAAACACTTCAAAGAAAAAAACTAAAAAACTATTTTGTATACTGGCAAGAATTTCTGTCATTTTACCCTTTTCAGTCCGCAGAAACATGGTTCTTTGATAATGGTACGAAGATTTAAAGCACTCTGCTCCAGCCTCCAGCCTCGCTCTGTTTGTTTTGTGTTAACAGCAGATCTTCCTCTCTCTTTGTGTCCTGGCAGCCTGGGAACTATCAGCGCACTGTGAAGCGGACAGAAGATGCCTTCCAGGCCTGTAATGACATTGTGGCGTGTTTCCAAGAGAGGGCTCGCGTGGAGCGGCAGTACGCCCAGCAGCTCAGTGAATGGAGCAACAAGTGGAAGCCGGTAGTGGACTCCAGTAAGTGCTGAACCTGCCAGTCCAGCTAGTTTTCAGAAATATTACTGAACAACATGACAAGAGATTTTTAAATGTACCATCGAGTTTTGATCGTCTGTTTTAGTCATCTGTAGAACAGAAGTATATCAGAACATTTTAGGATGCTGCTCTTCTTCTCTCGTCTCCTTTAGGTCCTCTTTACGGATCTCTTATGAAGGCTTGGCAGTGTTTTCTGTCTTCCGCTGACCGGCTGGCGTCCTTGCACGCGTCCATCTGTCGCTCCCTGGTGTCGGAGGATGGAGACAGGGTCAGAACCTGGCAGAAGGACACCTTTCACAAGAAGTTATTTGGAGGTTTTAAGGAGACCCAGGACGTTGAAACCGGCTTCATAAGGGCTCAGAAGCCCTGGGCAAAACGTCTGAAAAAGGTCAGACTTATTCAAGTGCAAAAAGCCTTTTTGTTTTCTGTACAGGACTACAGTAAACTTTTCATCTGAAAGTGAAGGTGAAAAACTGGTAGAAGAATCCAGGCTTTACTTCAGGATGACTGTTCATCTCCAAGATAAAAAAAAAATGTCTGAAAAACTGTGCACTGAAATGTAATCGTCCCTCCTTTTTCCTCTTTGAGAAAATAATCAGAAATCAAAAGAGAGAACTTCAGATTTGATCGTTTTGGTTTGTGAAAGGCCCCTCTTGTGATGGATTCATTTGATGGAAAGGTCACTGTCTTACATGGATGCCACAAATGCACTACTCACATGACCTGAACACAAAGATCGCTCTAATGTGTTCAAAAGAATGTATCTTTGCTGTCCAGTGATTTAAGAGCAGCTGAGGACAAGAGGACCTCCACTGAAAGCCACACGACATATTTGCATCAGAAATGTACTTGGGTCCCAAAGGGAATCAATACTTTATATGTGTGAAAAGGGCACAAATGGACCCTCATTACGTAAATGGCCTCAATTCAAGATCTATATTTAGACCACAGAGACATAAAGCAGCACTGATTTATTCTGAGTATCTGCTGGATGATTTTCAAAGTCAAGCACAACTTACAAAAAAGAAAGAAAGAAAGTTGTACATGTAGCAGAGGGACCATTCTTTGTGGCATATGTGTCCTCAAAGGTCACATCTCTGGATTAAAGTTTATGTGTCGTTGGTCCACAGCTGGATAAAGCCAGGAGGGCGTACCACAAAGTGAGCCGGAAGGAGCAGGCAGCCAGGGAGCGAGAAGCACACGCTCAGGGAAACCCGGACGTCGCCATCGACAAACAGAAGAGAATCCAGGAGGAGAGGGAGCTGGCTCAGCAGGAGGCCGAGAAGGTACTCAAACTCATCTACGTCTTATTTTACTCGGATATTTATCATTCTCACCTGGAACTGTTGATCCGTCTTGATCTGTTCCATCTGTTTCCAGATTTACGTCACCTAGCAGCGCTGCTATTTCCTGCCTCAGTGGGAGTCTTTGGTTTCTTGTTTCTTTCACTTTCAATCTGTGAAAATCTGTCAGTTTTTTTTAAAAATTGTCTCATACTTGTTTGTATCGCAACAAAGAGACTTTTTCACAGACTGAAAGAGAGAAAAAAAAACCCAAGAAACTAAAGATGCCCACAAAGGCAGAAAATAGCAGGGCTGCTTAGAAAAATCAATGTGATCAATATATTTTTGGAGAGAGAAAAAAAAAAGTTTAATATTTTATTAGTTTGGGGGTGAATTTCCAAAAAGAAGAAACAATAGGAGGACAGTCTGCAGCTTATAACTGCATCATGATGAAAGTATCAAACCATCAATACTTCAACACATTTTTCTTTACTTTAGTTCTTTATGACAAAAATGTATGTGTCTTTAAAAGAAAAACACTTTTTCTTGGGTTAGGGTTTAGGTTAAGAGTTGGTATGGGTACCAAACACACCTTGGTGACTTGGTATTAGCTTGAATATATAATGAGACCTGTGAGTCCCTGAGCAGCGTGTGAAAGAGTCTCTCCACACTCACAGGTCCGTGGCCGCTATGAGAAAGTCCTCGAGGAGGTGAACCGCTACGCTCCACGCTACATGGAGGAGATGGAGTCCATCTTCGACCAATCACAGGATGAGGAGCGCAAGAGAATCGTCTTCCTCAAACAGGCTTTTCACTCCATCCACAAACATTTGGACATTACCAACAATGAGAGGTGAATCACAGAGCTTTGCATGGAAAGAGGTTGAACATCCAAGTCCTCTGACACCCTGACTTTTGTCATCTTTCTTACGCCTCTCCTCATCTTACGTTGTGTTCTTTTGTTTTTTTTTCCCCCCTCCTCTCTGTAAGTGTGAGGGCTGTGTATGACGAGCTCCACAACACACTGATGGCCATCGACGAGCACGAGGATCTCCGCTGGTGGAAGAACACTCATGGGCCTGGAATGCCCACAGACTGGCCTCACTTCCAGGTTTTCAGCTTTTTTTCTCTTTATAAACAATCTCAAGTCTTCATGTTTTTCTTTATAAATATCTGATTATCCTCTTCAAATTCAAATGTTCTTTTTTTTTTTTTTTTTTTTAGGAATGGACGCCTGAAAAGAAAACCAAGAAGGGGAAAGAAACCAAGAAAGTCATAGAGAAGAAGAAAGGAACAATAGAGAAGAGGTGAGTTTATTTACCCCACAGGAGAGATGCTCTATTCAAGTTTGTCTTCTCACAAAGATCAATGCTCGCCGATCAAACATCCATCTGTCTCTTCCTCGTGTCTTTCTTGTCTCCGTTTCCTCACGCAGTGTGATGATTGGAGGAGTGAGAGTTCGAGCTCTGTATGATTATGTTGGCCAGGAGACAGATGAGCTGTCATTTAAAGCAGGTAAACACACACGCACACACACGCACACGCAGTGCTGTCATGTGGTAAAAAAGCTAACATTTTTTAGTCTGTCTCAAATGTTTTGCTTTCTTTAAAGGCAAAAAAAGTCAATAAGCTAATAAAATTAAAACATTTTAAAGGCATAATGTGCCACATTTCACTCATAAATACAGCAGAAATCAAGTCTCTCTGAGTCAGGACTGTCTACAATGAGTGAGAAGTGCAAGACTCGCCAGCACTGTTGTTGTTAGAACTGTGTTTACATCATGTTTACATGGACTGCACTTAAATAAAAATATACTTAAAATTGATTTACTCCCCCCCGTATAACCCAAGCTGGTAAATGATTAAATGGACACTCGTTTATTAGATAGGATAGAGAATCTCAGCCGCAACCTTTACTGTCAAAATGTAATGGCTGTCTGTCCCTGCAGGGGAAGAGTTTTTGAAGGTCGAGGATGAGGATGACCAGGGCTGGTGTCGAGGGATGAAGGACGACGGGTGGGAGGGGCTTTACCCTGCCAACTATGTGGAGGTGGTGTAGTGAACGCGTTAAGACTTGAGATGAGATATCACGTAACATCACATGCTTCATTTCATTGACGTTATAACCTGTGTGAGATTGTCTAAATCTCTGAAACATCGAACCAATGCTGTAAAGAAAAAAAACATCATGTAGCTGTTAGCCAAAGATCTGGTCAGTGAACAGAGGAGGATTTTTTTTTTTTAAACAACACAGGTTGTGTTTTCTCTTGAAGGATTTGACAAATGTTTTAATATATACAGTATGCAAAGAACACTTGTATTAAAGCCATATAGCAAACAGAGCTTTTAAAAAAAGATATAAAATGCTGGTGTGGTACATTATATAACTAGCCATCGGTGCTGAGAGTTTATTACAGGACTGCTTCATTCTTTGAGCTGGTTTATCTGGACACATTGCTAATAAAATGCTCACAAAGACTCTTATTGTATTGTAAAATGTGATGCCAAAACTGTGACTGTAATTCATCAAGAGCAGTGAGTAGGTCCGCTTGTTATAATGACTTTAAAAGATACTTGTTTACCCCGTCTACATGCTTTAAAGGAACAGTTGAAATGTGCTGGTTTTGCTGTGGAATGCACAATGATATAAAACGATGGGCATCAGTTTCATCTCCATATGTCAGGAAAGGGGGAACTGCTAGCTTAGCAGCATTATCACACATTCCAAGAACTCCAATGCTAAAGATCCCAATCGTGCCAACGGAGGAACATCAAATTCCTGGAGCTCTACAGAGATGTAAGAGATATATTCGCTAACTGTTTTGGTTTCCTATCCCTCAACATTTCGGCTCCGTCTTGTCTCGGTTTCTTAGTTTTTTCACTACTAGAGCTGTTAGCTTTTTCCAGATAAAAATAGCTGAAATAGCTCTAAAATAGCCCTTCACTTTAAACATGTTAATTCTTTTCTTAATCAGATTCTCAATTTGACACCACACAGTTACATTTCTGAGCGTGTCACTGTTCCTTTAAGTTAACCTCTGGTGAACATATTGTCCTCTCTGTGTGTAATATCTAATCATCAGTTGTTGTTCTGCATGAAGCTTGATATAAAGAAAGAGCCTCAGGAAACTGCTGGCTATGCCTTACCTTTGTCCTGCGCCTTCTTCACTATCTTTTTAGTTTTTCTTCTCCTCTTTCTACACATATGTTCATGTATGTCAAGTCAAAATGTAGCATTTGCCCCTAAAAATATATATTTTTTGCAAACCGTCTGTCTTTTGGAAATAAAAGTTGAAAATGCTACGCACAAAGAATAGTATTTTTGAATTTATGATGGAAATTATGTGTGTGTGTGTGTTTTGGGGGGGGGGGGGGGTGCTTCAGAGACATTGTTTTTGTATGTGTGTGTCAGAATTTGTGAATCACTATGCCATCATCCTCTGGAGTCCTGAAGTCCATGCCCTCCAGATGTTATTGCATGAATTGAGTTGTCAGGCAGCTATTACACACACAAACACACAACAGTCATCTTTAAGGCCTTGTGTCTGTGTCAAGAGAAATGTGTGCAGGTCAAACGCTGCTCTTTATCCCCATGATGCCACCACAGAGTTAGAAGCAGCGTTACATCAGCCAAGCAACACACTGTTTGAGTGGACTGAAAGCAAGAAATGCAATGAGAAATCCTGGTATATTGTTACGTAACACACACACACGGACACACACACAGTTTTTGGAGTAAATACAAGCAGACAGCGGTATGTAGGAATGTCTGTTTCCACAGGAGCAACGGAGATAATGATGTCATCCTGGAAGGAATTTCTCCACCTGATGACAGTTTTCTTGCTTGTAGCAGGCTGATAAGTAAACACAAAGGCGGTCTAAGCTGAGCTCCGACAATCCTTCCCTCTGCAGCTTACAATGTCTCTGACTAAGTACTGGATGATATGAACATTTTGAGAAACCAATGTTGGCCTTCTGTATAATACTGTAAACGGGTATCAAACATTTCACTGAGGATGCTGATGGGCATTAAATAGGATTTTAGTGAGAATATCCATTTGGTCAGGTTTAGGGGTAAAACGTATTCAGATTCTTCTGAAGTTAAACTGACAGTGTCACAATGTATTACTTAAAAGGTGAACTCCCGCACACTGTCTAACTCGCCACCAAACATTTATTGGCAGCGTCTCGCCGTTTGCCTGATGAAGGGCTAGTACCGAAACGTTGCCACTAAATGTTTGGTGGCGAGTTAGACAGTGCGCGGGAGTTTACCTTTAAGTTTTTGATGGACAGATCGACCTGTCTTATGAAATGAATGTGTGAAGATTTTTTCTATTAGTTTTACAAAAATGTAAATTCTACATAAAGCCTAGCATTTAAAATGTTTGTCTATACCTGCAGTAGTAGTAACAGACTTTTTGACCACTATAGGTGGCAGCAGAAACAAGTTGGTCACAGCTTTTCTTTACCTTTGCCAAAACTGGATTATCTTTCCGATATTCTATTTGTCAGCAGCGTTACACGGGAAAACAATATTTAAACTGGCATTTTTCTTGAAAAATGTTTATATTTGTACATTTACATGCTAGCAAAGTGTTTAAGCTTTTAATAAATGCATGTTGATAAGTGAGAGCTATAGGATAATGACGCTGCAGCTAAGCAAAGTAATACCTTTTTTTACACAATTCTTAGATTAGAAATATAATCAGATATAGTGAGGTTGTGCTTGAAGTTTGCCATTCTAGTTAACACTTCCAGCTTTTACAGCGCAACTTTAGCATTCCCTTTAAGTGTGTAGTTCTAATAATAGGCCATGCCTTTATGTCCGAAAACATCTGGAATTATCACTGTCATTTTTGGTGTATAAATCAATAGGACCTGTGCGCTGATTACAAAGGCTGACACTTTATCTATCAAGGGATAATAAAGAAGCTTCACACCAGTCAGCCAGTAAGAAGAATAAACCACACCTGAATAATAAACACCTGAGAATTCACTGAAGAGAGAAGAGGAATAAAGGCTCCTGGCTCTGATGGACTGGTATAGGAAAAGGATATTTTATCACAAGTCATCCTTCATCTTGTTTCAAAGCAGCACATGGAGCACGTTTATAGAGGATGACAAACCGAGTGGACAGTCTGAGTGCTCGTGTCCTGCAGTGTTGTGCTCCGTTACGGTGTAGACTGCATTTTGTCTCACCAAACCCTTAAAAGAGAAAAGGTAACACTACCATTCCTGAGAGATCCCACACACAACTTCAAATGAGTGTTTCTCTTCAGGTGGGAGATGTGAATCTGACCTTCATTCATACTTTGAGAAATGTGAAAAATAAACAGCACAGTAAGAAACAAATGACAGACAAATGGCAGACTCACCTGGAGGCCACTTTAGACACAAGACAGACGCTTGACCTAAATCCAGGGCTTTTGTTTCCTGTCACACCAGGAAAGGAACTGAAGGGTAACACAGGGTTTTTTTCCC
The DNA here is from genome assembly GCF_963584025.1 of Labrus mixtus. Classification (NCBI taxonomy): domain Eukaryota; kingdom Metazoa; phylum Chordata; class Actinopteri; order Labriformes; family Labridae; genus Labrus; species Labrus mixtus. The sequence continues at coordinate 16,473,552 of NC_083631.1, read as the reverse complement.
CATTCTTTAGTCATTCTGCAAGGGGGCAATACAGAGGGGAAAAGACCTCACAGTTTTCATCATAAACATTATTTCTTGACAGATTCTGATTCTGACAAACGAGCTAAATCAGTACTTACATGCTGCGCAAACACCCCCTTTAACAGTGCTTGTTTGCCTGAACAACAACAAGAGGAAACACTTTATTAGCACGACAACAGCCTGACGATAATCTATTTCATACACTGAGGTTTCAAACACAAATATTTCAGCCAGTATAGACATGCTTTTAAAAAAAAAAAAAAAATCACATGCAACACTTTGTTTGTTCATGTACACATCATATTTGGACTGGCATTGCTCGGTCAACGTCCGTACGGGTAATGTCGATCAAGGTTTGTCATGCTGTTCCCCAGCAGAGGGCGCTAAAGCACCAGCAGCGCCACCCGCAGCAGGCCTGTCTTGAGAAGAAATATGCACGCCGGGGTGGCAGCATAATGGGAAAATGTCTTTATTCCCTCATCTCTCATGCAGTGACAGGCAGAACTTTAGGTTGCCATGGCGAGGGCTGCTGAAACGGGGCCATAATTAACAGAGCCACAGAAACTTGGTTCGATGATTCATTACATTTGGAGGAGTTAATGAGGAAATCACACAGCTCCTCGAAGGCAAACGACTGCTGCGTCTGTGTGTAATGTGTACATGTGATAAATGTCACATCATGAGGTGAATGTTACTGTGTGCTGGTCTGCAGGGCTAATGATGAGCAGTCTAGTCGATACCTGTGTGTGTGTGTTTAAGATTGTATGTGTTTATGAGTGTGTGCATGCTTGGTTGGGTGCATTAATATGTGTGCTGGAGTGTGTTGAGGAAATGACTCACCGCCTTGTCAGCGAGACACCAAACATATGAACATTTTCACAAGCTGTCAGACACACACACACACACTTAACTCCCCAGCCTCCCGCTCCAGATGTACTCTGGCGTCTCTCTCTCTCTCTCTCTCTCTGTTTCTTTTCTGTCTCTCCCCCCTCCCCTTGCTCTCCATAAGCTGAAGCTGCCCTGGGGAGGCTCCTGTCACACCTGAGGGCCAACAGAGGGCCTTCTCAGGGGGTTCCCAGGGTCGCTAAGAACACAGGAAAAGCCGCCACAACCACCTGTAGACATGCCGGGAGCACTTAAGCACAAAGCGTCTCTCACAATTTGTCTCAAGGATGTCTGGAAATCCCACTTGGCTGTCTTGCGTAAACAACAGTAAGGCCACTGGTGATTGAGAGGAGACGCTCCCGCTTGAAATGCGTCAGAAAGGTTGCGACTAGAATGCTAAAAGTTCAAGGAGGGAGCACTTGGACCAGGGCACGTCCAGGAGGTGGCCAGGGTTTGGCATTGCCCCCATATCACCCCATGGAAGTCCCATCCTATGATTGATATCTGCCTGTCCAGAGGTGGTACATAAAAACAAACCAACTTACAACATGTTGCAACCTGCTGTGAGTAGCTTCTGGCAACATCTCAATGAAGAGCCTTTTGGTTGTTTATGCTTTAAATTGAGGAGATACTTCTTTTTAAGTCCTCAAAGAATAATGCATGGAAGATGAAATTGGTGTGGTATTCTGCTGTTTTTCCATTCTGATATGGTATTAAAAAAAAAACTGTTTTATGGAGGTACCAAACAGATTATGTCCCATACTCTCAGGATAATAATGCTGGTATTACTGTGGGAGCACAAGAAGTTTTTTTTCTTAGAGAGCTTGAGAAAACTGCTGAAATTAACTTGTGTCAAGGGAAAACCAGCATTTTTATCCACAGAGATATCGAGATTAAAAAAATTTGAGATGTGGAGAAACCTGCCAAAATGTACTTATCACAGGACACTGGAATAAAAGAAAATGTATAAATACGTCAGCTACTCACTTAAATAGATTATACCCATTGGCTGTATGAAAAAACAATGGATGACACGGCAGCTCACCAAAAGTGAAACCAACATATTTGGAGCTCCCCCAAGTTTTGGATATAAGCTCCGCCCTCTCGTTGTTAACAAATAGGACATGAGTTAATCTATGAAATCCAAATAGTTGCCATCTCCTTTCTCAAGATATTTTTCATTGTAGTTAGTTCTTACAAAGAAGATAGATCTTAATGAGCAAAGCAAATAAGGTTTGTATTATATAAAAAACAACGTATATATTAGGATACGTAATAAATGAATGAAGACAACAAACTGTGTGCTTGTTTCCCGGGCAGTTTGGCGTGTCTAAGCGGAGATCTATCAGCGTGAGTGTTTCAGTACGGAGCTGTGGATCCCCGTGGGTCTATGTCCCTGCATGTGTTGCCGGAAAGCCAGCCGACGCTCCGCCCGGTTCTGACCTGCCTTCCGCCGTCCCCCTTCTGAGACTTTGCTAATGCGGACTACTTCCCTGTTGCCGAACCAGCTGCTTCACAGACCACGTCCCCTGTCGGCTGTTACACGTTTCTCTGCGCTGAACTTTGTGTGTGCGAGCGTGCGTGTGTGTGTGTGTGTTACTCACCGCTCATCGCTCTTCTGTTTCTGGGTTACAGCAAATCTAACCTCTAGACCAAGGCCTGCAGCTAAGGCTCTCAGGACCAGGTCTGCAGTGAGAAGACTAATCTCGCAACAGGGTCAACCAAGGACAGAGGAATCAGACCCACCTCTTTTGGCCTCTGCCAATACGCAAGCATTCTTTTCATTTTAAACTGCCCAAAAATAATGAGCAATCAAGAAAACGGTTATTCTCGCATTTCAATTAGCCTAATTAGAAGAGAGAGGGCAGCAGGCTACTCTGAAAAATGGCAAGCACTTCTGGTATGGTGTGTATTTGTAGGTGTGTGTGTGTGTGTGTTTGAGAGATAGAGCGAGAGCCTCTCCAAGGGGTTCAGCTGGAACACTGCATCAGCAGTCAGAATGAGAAATTAACTGTTTGCTTTCTTCCCTCCACAGCCTGAAGCTGAGACACAATCTGGTCAGTGCGGTGAGAAGATTCAAACCCACACAGCGAAACATCAGTCCAATCGTCAATCATTCATATCGCAGATTCTCTGAGTTTATACATCACACTGGCCAGTCATGTGCCTTTTTCACATCCCGTCCTCGGTGGACAGAATGGTGTGGCTGTGTTAACTTTTTCCTCTTCCAGGCACATGAAGGAGCTGCTGGCAGTGAAAGAGTTAAGCGTAAGTTCAGCATCCAGTCTGACAGAGAGAGCCAGATGGTCATGTAGCGCACTTACAGTGACATGGCCCTACACAGCTCCCCCTGTTGGAAACCCCCCCCCCCCCCCCAACACACACACACATACACAGAACTCATTAGCATGCAAACGCACACATGAACATCTCTGGAAGATAACAGCGCCTGTGATTCCCAGGTCATTACCCTCCCTCTACCCCCCCTTCCTCAACACTTTCCTCCTCTCTCTCTCTCTCTCTCTCTCACTTCCTTGCTCCTCCTATTTTCATCTCCCTCGGTCTCAGTCTGATGGCCAGAGTTAATTGGCTGCTGTCTAATTGCTTCTCATTAGCTTGAGTAACCAAACATGTGATGCGTAACAAACAAAAACCTTCCTCCGGTTCTCGCTCGTCTCGGCACTGTTTTTTTTGTTGTTGTTGCAATTCCCATACCAGGTTCCTTTTCTGCGCAATACCTGCGTCTGTGTCTCTCTTCGTCTTTCACTTTGTCGCTTCACTCACCCTGAAAAACATCTGAAAAGCAGAGGTGAGTGAGTGCAACGTAAACCAAATCAACAGCAAAATTTAATATTTAAACAACTTATCAAACGTTCCTTTTTTTTTATGCTTGTTTTGTAAGTATTACTGTTACTGCTGTGTAACCTTCTCTGCACACATACAACTCACACAGCCACAACAAAAGACATATGCACTGTATTACACACATCCTCGAAATCCTCATAACGCATTCAAACACCCACCCACTTGTGCAGACACACACATCAGAGGGGTGAGCCTCCTCGCCCACACCCGCTGGCATTTGGCAGGTTCTCTATATTTGGGTAGCGCCCCTCCCAGGAGCCCAGCCTTCGCAGCTCCCCTCCCTATTTAATCTATCTTCGAAAAAAAAAAAACCTCAGGGGTTTAATTCCTCTCTCAAGGCAAAGTGCTTTGCTGGCATGGCGGCCAAATCCATACACAAGGAGTGCATCAAGCTTTAAAGTGGACATCTCAACAGCAGAGCAGTTTAGTCAGAGTGACATGAAATATGGAGCATAGTGTGTCACTGTAGAGCAAGAAAGAAAGAACAAAAAATTGGTCTAAGGCTGCTGCGGGCATCGGGGGATGGAACGCTAGAAAGAGTGAGCAGAATAACACAATGGTAGTTATGCACACACACACACACACACACAGACACACACTTGCAAACTTTGTGATATGCCAAGAAAATTATTTACTACCCAGGAGCAGGCCCTAAATGATTAGATTAGTCTACTGGCTCCGTGGCTCCGACATCGCTGAGACTCGGGATGGGATGAAACATCACCAACATAAGAGGTACGACACACAAAAATAAAGAACTAGTAAATATGATAAAGTACAAAAAAAGGAAGAAAGACAGACTGGAATTGCACTAAAATGAACCTCACTAACCTGCAACACAGTCTACAGTGAGTCAGAGCTTTTTCTCTCCCACCATCACCAGGTGATGTTTGCACCCCGTAGGTATTCATCACTCAGACACAATCACACACAATCACTCTCGTAGCTTTGTTGAAGTTGTTTTCATTGACCAAACGCTAATTGCTCATCGTAATCTGTCTGTTCCGCACTAGAAAACAGAATGATAAATCTGATTTGTAATAAGACACTGCAGCATTATCTTCTATCTTCTAATATCTGAATCTCTAGCTGCTCAGCTGTCCTGATTGTATCAGCTGTTTCTATCTTTGTTCTTATATTTAGGGAGTTATAACAGACTGTCATGTTTGATTGTTAATGACAGTATGACAGGAATTATTTTTAAAAAGCCACAAAACAATACAGTAATGTACAAATGACTAGCTCTGGGGCTTTTGTGGAGGAGGAATACCCCCTGCGGTGATCAAGGGTGGCTCAATAGCACGGTGTGCCGTATTATCGCACCATCCATTTTTTTTATTTAATCAGCACATTTGTTTGTTCATCAGGCGTCAGCAAGCGGCCCGTCAGAAATCATATCTGGCACGCATGATGATATCATTTTGTCACTGATCCGAGCACACAGATTTGTAAACTGTGTGCACGGATTTCCAATGCAAAACCCTGGGTACGGATCTGCAAATGTTTTTTTTTTTTGTTGTTTTCTTCCATGCAACACAACAAAACAACTCTGTTATCACAAAAGGTGAGCCTCGTGTGGGGAGGCTCGTTATCAAGACGCAGCAAAGCCAAGAGAGTAGAAACACATCTGCATGAGACAGAGAGAGAGAGAGAGAGAGAGAGAGAGATGGGAGATGCCAGTTTCCACACTAAGTAAGTACTAAGCCTGATGTTCTGTATTCTGTAGACAAATCTGTACAGGTTTTTTAAATACGCACGTGGTGATAACTGTCGCTGCCATGACGGTGCTTTGTTTGAGCCCCAGGGGCTGTCGACTGTCTGCAGCGCTGCTCAAACACTGTTCTGTGGCGAGAGAATGTTTGTGTCTGTCACTGATTGTCATGGCGTTGTTGTTAAGAAAAGAATCAAATAAATAAAAGTCACAATCAAAATAATCTTGCGGGGGCCAGATACTATGTGCGAGGTGAGAGTTCAGATTGGGTGTGTTTCCTCGTTTCACAGGGATCTTTTCGATGTAGATTTTACATCCAACTTAGTTGGTTCTCCTTTTTCATTTGGCTGGAAGCAGAACTGTTTCCAAAGGGCTGAAGAGACTTTCGGTTTAGGCACCAGTTTACAGTTGCCATCGTTTCTGTCTGAACACGAGCTGTGGTGAGATGACTTCATGCGTGGTTGTGATGGTTGCTCCCATGTTCTGCGGTTGGCTTGTTCACATCACGTAATTCATTTTTTGTGGTTACCGCGACAGCCCAAACTACTGTAGCTGCAAAGGCTGGGGGAACTCTAGAGCTGGGTGATAAATCTTCTGGATAATCATACAGTACACACAGTTCTGTGTTTCACTGAATACAAGCTTTAGCTGCTTACAGGCAGAATATGGAAATCATAAACAAAAAAAAATGGTTAAAAAACCCCCCTAAACATTATTGTATAGAAGAATTATGATTATACAAATGCTGAAAAACATTTTCAAACCCTCTTTGAGGCTGTTAGAACAGCTTTAAGAACACAAGAATTCAATAGATGGAAACTAGCACTTCTGCTATAATCTGGCATTTTTACAGCTGTAATTGTTACAGCTGTTCATTAATATGCACTGTCCCTAACAAATAAAGAAATACAGCCTCACCAATTGGGAAAACTTATAAATCTCCAAATTTGACAAATCTCAACAGTGCAGGCCGCTCTCTAAAGTAAATGCGAAAAAATGATTTTGAATTGATTTTGAATAATTCAAAGTTCTTAGAAGGAGCTAGCTGGTTGCCTAAACTCTGCTTCTCCAACTGCTTTTAAACCAGATCCATGAGAGACTGTAACTCAAGTTCACCACAGGACTTTGAGGTTCCTGACACTAAACCATACTGCGTATGCGGCCTTAATAAACTACTACAATGCTGCAACCATTCTAGCGTGTGATGCTACACAGCAAAGTTTTTTTTTTTTTTTTTGCCATTTTAGTTATCTGATAGAAAAAAAGATCAAGGAAAGATGAATACATTTGGTTAAAAACAAAAAGTACAAATTAAATTATCTGGTGAGAATTTAAAGTTGGTGATAGCCGTGGCTGATGGGTGAGGGGGAGTCATGAAAAAGACAGTGAGGAGCAATTTAAGAAAGAGTGAGAGACAACAAGAAGAAGACAGAGATAGAGAGAGTAGGAAAGAGAGAGAGAGGTGGGCGATCGGTTCTATGAGAGAGTTGTCATGGTAACAGCTGATCATGATGAGGTTGAAAATGATCAGAGAGGACTTTTGAAAAGAAAGTGCAAATACATACAGAGGCAACATAATCTCATTGGACATGCTGACACAGGGCAGAATTAGATAAGAGTTTGCAACATGCGATGGAAAGTGAGTCAACAGTTTGTCGTCTCAGTTCAGTTTAAAACTTGAGATTTCACAACCGTTTCATTTACATCTGATCCACCTTCAGTGCAGCGACTCTCAGGAGAGATACTGCTTCAGTAAATAATCAAAGTTTCATAAATGATGTGAGGGTTTGTTTTGTGCCATGTACGCTTTATTGCTAAATAATATGTCTGCAAGTCCAATCAGGTGATCTTTATTAATATTGAGTTACAGGCTGCATGCGTTGTCTTTATACTGAGCAGATTAACTTTCCGACCTCTGCTCCTCAAGATTTACGTTTCATTTAACCAGGTAGAGGCCTCATTAAGATTAGAATCTCTATCTTAAGAGCAGCATAAACATTGTTACAGCAGAAAAACTAAAAAATGCAAACAGGACACACACTCCATCCCACAGAACCAACAGTCTGGTTATAATATAACACAAGAGCGAGACAGAAATCCATTTAAGATGCGTAACTGGGCACAATTTCTTTAGTAAAATAGCAAAGAGTGATTATATTTCAGTCGAAATATAACACAGCAGTTATATTGCTTTTCATTTCCATGATCTCACTTTAATTTTCCACATATTTGGCTATTGCAAAATCTTGATACCAGGATGTTTTTTCAAACTTTTCACCGACATCTTAGCTTTTTTTGTTACCCTGACATATATCCACCTTTGCAATACAATATCTGATGTTTCTCATGGCTATTTTGAAAAAACTCACAGCACTTAGTTTAAGTGCTGCTGTGTGGCCAAGGGTTAGGGATGGTGGTGTTGGTCTTTAACTGAAAAAATCATGAGCCACATTCTGTTTACATAATTAACCTTTTACTTAAACCATAATCTTGCCCTAACCTTTTGTTGCCTTACACTTGACCCAGGATAACTCGGCGTAGAAGTTTTTCACTCTGTATTCACCATCAACTCGTACCATGCATCTAATAACAATAATAATAATAATAATACATTTTTATTTATAACGCACTTTACAATTAAAATCTCAAAGTGCTAATACTATACTAAAAGCTATGACTATGACCATGCCAAAGCACACAATCAGGACAGTTATAGTTTCCCTTTTGTTTAATGCCACACCTTAAATTCATGTAAAAAAAAGTGTGCTAAATTTGCCCCTCTAAAAAAGGCGTTTGTGATAACTAAGGTGAGTTCATTGTTTTCATACAGAAAATAATCCTAGATTTCCAGAATTGAATTCCAGTAGTTAATAACCGTTGCTTGCCGTTTATTTCTTGTTGGAGAGCTCTTGTCTTATTGTTTGGCCACAGGTCTTTCTTTGGCAGAAGTTGAATTTTATCTATGTTCTGCTTTGCTGGTGCTGCTGAGAAAATAAAACTTAGTGAGCTATAGGCGACTTTGAATGTCTGTCCCCTTTGGCAAGACAAGACGTAGCAAACACACACTGACTCTACATTTTAAATAATGTCTGTGTCTGTCTACTCTGTCTTGCCTCGCTAAGAGGGACAACCACCTCTTCTCTGGAGAGAAGCAGTCTTGGGTTTCGAAACAGTGGTGCAGAAAAAGTATTCAAATACTTAACCAACGGACAACTTTTCTCCCCAAAGAACTAAACTCCAAGTTTGCATTGAACTGCCAAAGGTAATGGTAGAGTGATGACAGCCAGCAGGCAGTCCTTAGCAACACCTCGTTCAAAAACAACAACAACATGGAAGACTAAACTGAATGGTTTGTGCATGGGTTTCTTTATAGTAACAGAAGTGGAAAGGAAATCTATCTCCTGGTCAATTATTAAGTGAACTATGACGACCTGTAACCCAGGTTTTTAAAAATAGCTACATATGGATTTATGTTTGAAAAAGTCAACATACACTGAACATCTGGATTAAAAGTCCATTCGTCTTGTTAAGATCTACAATTGACCATACGCACAATGACAGGAAGCTGAAATGCTGTTAATGCCATACAACACGTTTGATAACCCATTAGCTGTGGTCAGACAATAGCAAACATTAGCCCTCAACGAATAACTAATATTACCGTTAGCTATGGATTAAAGCTCATATTTCACCTTGGTGATGTTCACGATTACAGGAAAGGAGAAGAATTCCTACATAGTGTTTTGCTAGTGATTAAATTCCTAGTATACCCGATGGTAGCTAGGAAGTTGCTGATGCTAGCTTAGCTGCTGTGTAATATAATGTACCATCAAATATGTTGTTTTAATTTAAGTATTGGTACGTTTACCATACTTTCAATGTGCATTTGGTAGTTGCTGTATTGAGAAGCAATGGAATGATGTTGATGTGACAGATTCACGTACAACCAACAACCTTGACCATGCAGCAGTGTGACTTTAACCTATGAAAAGGGCTGCTGTGTCAATATGATGAATTATGTCCATTTCTTGCAGTTACAACTCAAAAAAGAAAAGAGGTGATGGGATCCATCTACTAAAAAAGTTCCTTTGGTCGGGATATGCATTTGTATTTAAAGGGAGCTCAAAAAGATAACAGGGGAAAAACAGCAAAAGAGTAAGGTTAGATAAGACCATGCAGCAGGGTACCAGTACATACCTTTCAAGGTATAATAAGGTAAAATCTACACTTTCATTGTTATCCTGTTGGTATAGCTGCTCAAAATGTGAGGACCTCGGAGAGCTAATGAGGTATACTCCTACCGAGAGATGAGATAATCAAAATCTCTTGGTGTTTTCAAGGCCCGGATTCATCTCGGCTGTAATTATCCCGGATAATACAATGGTTGGTCATGGATGTCAGTGCATTATGCCGTCTCTGTTATAAAGAAATACAAGGTTGGAAGTGGAGGAAAGAAAGATGAAGGCAAAAGTCAAAGAAAGGCAATCAAGAGGGCCAGCATCCAGCGGACAGGGAAGAAGCTTATTATTAAATACATCCTGGAAAAAGGAACCTGTCCCCATTGACCCCTGCGAGGTGAGGTAATGACGGTAATAAACTACAATCTGCCTCTGGGCTTACATCACCCAACATATATCATGTGTATGAACAGGGATTTGAGCAACACTGAATTTAGAGGGCTAGCTCTACACTCTTAACCCATTAAGATGCAGGATGCATTATTCACCCTGATTTTACTGTAAAATAGCTTTAAAAAAAAACAAACCCAAAGATAGTCAGGTAGAGGAGCACAAGGGCCTTTATAGTTGCTTAAAACTACCTTATTCAGAAAAAGTCCTTCAATCCATGTGAGGTATGTGGCAGAAAACAAGCACAGGGGATGAGCCCTGTTGACTGTTTAATAACCACAGTCAGTCATAGTCACGTTTCAGCGTCGACTATTTTGTAGATTTCCTCTCAATTTTAGTCATCAAGCCATTGCAAATAGCAAGTTTCAACAGTTGCAGCACTCACCACTTCCTGGTTGTGTCCTCAGTAGGGGGCGGTGTCAAAGCAGTTCGAAAGCCAAAGCACCTGCTTAAGAGCTCCAGGAGCGAACCATTGAGATGACGGGAGGGGTAGCATGACTAATTATTATGTTTTACTTTTGAGTGTATCTGTAATTGTTTTTCTGGGTTTTGTTTTTGTTTCGACATTTTTTGTAAATGCTATTTTTTTAACCAAATTTCTGTATGATGTTGTTTTTGATGTATTTGTAATTTCAATTTGTCGCACTCCCACCAGAGTGTTCCAGCCCACTAGATCACCTGCAGCAGGGAGGATATATAAGGCAGCTAGCTGCTCGTACTGTAAGTTGCTGTTTAGTGTGGCGTCTGTATGGATGGTAACAGTGTTGGTTCAGTTACCTCTGTAGAAAAATATCTCTTTTTTCCCACATGGACTGTTGCTTTTTGCTCCTTCTTGAAGGTAAAGCCATTTTGTGTTGTTTATAGAAATAGAAGGTTACTTAAAGGAAACAATTCAAACTCTCATTAATCAACGTGTCCATGTTTTTCTTGTCTCCAGCTGCTGTTTAATTTTGACAAATGTTATCGTAACTGTTCATAGCAGTATGAAAGAAACTAGAGATGTGTGCAGTAGCGAGCTATCCTTTTGCCAAAATGTATATGAAGTAACGTTCATCCTGAAAACTAATTGTAACATTGAGTCTCGTTATTAGACGTCCAGGCATTCCAAAAGCCTCTCCAATGGAAATATTACCCTCGAAACAGCACCTGAAGAGTCTGGAGAGAGACATTATTCTAGGGAAAGTCTCTGAGAACAAAAGCCATCTCCCTTGAAACTCGCTCTGAACCCTTAAAGTTTGTAAAGGTTATTAAATTGACAGTCTAAATCTAAAGGGTAAGGAGATAGATGTAACTTAAGCTCACTACATGACATTCAACCAAGGGTAGTTGTATCACAGTGCTTATTAAGTGTACCACAAGTATAGCCTACATAATGTAAAGAATTCAACTTAAACGGGACTCACTGTGTTCAGATGTTTATCAACTTTAATCGTGGCGAGCAGAATTTCTTGAAGTCGTACTAACACACCTACTGTGGATAAGTAAGCGGTTGGTTGATTTACTCGTGCACGTAAACACCTCAATCAGGCCCCAAACTGGCCTAAGCTTTCTGCGCAAGCTGCACAACCCCTGAGCCGTGCTTTGACCCCGAGTTAAACAGCATAAATTAGTAGGACACAGCCGAGAAAATACAAGATGAAGGTGTCAACATGGCGAGAACAATGTATTCTTGGACAGAGGAGAGGACAGATGTCAGTACATGGATGGAGGAAAACAAAGTCATGTTTGTCTTATGTGACGTTATAGTTAAACCCCGAGGAAGGTTCATTGGTGACTAGCTGAAAGGGAGCATATCGCCACCTACCATAGATGTATTTCATTCAAATCATTGATTCTAGCCCAATGCTTGTTTACTAGGACAAGAACATTAGTCCAATTAAATGGCTTAATTGAGATATTGCTTTGGCTTGACTTAACAATGCATGTGAACATTACAACTTTCTGTGCACGCGTACATTCCCCTCCACTGACAAATACAGCATAACGTTACTGACAACAATTTATTTCTATGTACACACTTAACGCATTCATTTAGCTGGGAATCTTTGTTGCTCGAAGTCATGTGTAGAAGTAATGAAAGGAAACTCCTCCACAGTCCAATGAAGTCCACCACTCTGAACAGAACCTCCTCTGGACCAAGTCAGGTGTGCAGAGTAAGTTTCTGCGTTGTGACCCTGAAAAAGTCTGGCTTCGGCTCAGCATTTCCTACTTACACATTTATCTTGCTTCGTAATACACCCATCTGCTCTGTCCTCTGGGTTTAGATCTGACATACTGGTTGGAGATGAAAAGAACAAGCAAAAGACAGAAGCCGCATAACAACAGTGAGATCCGTCCTCCCAAATGAGTCAAGACTCACCAAGATCTATTATGTGGGTCATTGTGACATTTTTGGGTACCGAGCTTTAAGGAAACATTCGAGGGAGACACTTCCTGCCTTTAGCACCGTTTTAAGAACCGTTTTCTATTTGCAAAAAAAGACTTTTAACAAATGATTTGACTTTGCTCTTTAATCCTTAACACATTACATTAAAATCTGGACTCGTACACATTTTGCCTTATTGTGTTGACACCCGTGGTCTTAGTCACTCTTAATCTCTCTGTGTTTGCTCTTCTCCCCCTCCAGCATCTCGTGTTCTACTTTCTCTAATATGTCTGCACATGTGTGATGTTTAGATGAATGCACTTTCATTGCTTTATTGAATGCAATTGTATTTTGTGTGCACTTGCAAGGGTGGATAATTTCCCCCCCAAAAAAATATACAAGAGATCTCGCGACGCCAGCTCCTGTTTGATATGAAACGAAGACTTTGATCTGACAGTAGCTGCTGCCGCTGGCCGAGCTTTTAGTTGTCTCGTCTTTCAACCCCATTTGTTTAACTCTCCTTTTCTCCTCTCCTCCTCTCATCCCCTCTCCTCTGTATCCCGATTTCCCTCCCTATGTGGTCCTGTCTCCTTCTGTTTTGTGTCTCAGCCTCTCTCTGTGCTCTGCTGTGACAGTTAACAGAGGTCACTGTTTACTCGCATTTATCAGTCAATCATCGGCCACTGCAGGGTTCCAAACACTATCCTTCGTCCCGCTTTTATCCCCACAGTTTCCTGGACAATTATATAATAATACTGTGGGGTGTTAATTCAGCTTACTGCATTGCAAGTGTTTTCTTTTTGTATCATTGCCTGCCATCAGCCCAATACTGCTTAAATTCTCAGGAAATGTGTAACGGCTGACAAGATATTATTTTTGTCATCGTGACAATGTATAATTAATGGGGCTTGGAATCCATTATTATGCGGTCAGTGTAATAAATAATTAGACAGAAGGGATTCTAGAGTTATAATTTAGTCCATTTGTAAAATTAAGGACTGAAAAGATTGTATTATTTTGTCAGTGTGATGGGACCTTGATGTAAACCACTTAATTCATAGCAGGAGCATTAGTCCTATTGGTTCTCTTGTTGATTTCAAATGTTGTTGATGTTGTTGATTTCAAATGTTTTTCTTAATCCTTGTCTTGATCTTTGCTCGCCATTATCATAATAAAAAAATAAAAAAAACAAGTGCAGATATCACTTAGGCTAAGGTAATGTAAAGGCCCTCAGCCCCCTATACTCATTTCTGATGGCCATAATTAGCATTTTTATGAATAAATTACAGGTTGATTTGATCTATTTTCTTAGAATGTTTTAGGTGCATTAGATTTTAAAACAAATGCATGTAAAGTCTTGGATGTTCTTGGCTCTGTCCGGCCCATCAGGTGTTGTTCGGGAACAGTCTGGTAGAATGATAAATTCATCACGGTGTCCTTTAATATGAAGGTGTCTGCCTCTGTCTTGATTAGGAGGACTTTCCCTTGACGTGTAGTACTTATATGTCGACATGTTGAAACCAAGGGAGCGGTCGAATGTTAAGATGAAAGAGAGAAAGGTTGGAAAAGCACTTTGGACAAAAACTCCTAAAGGCTTGAAAGCTTGGCACATGGTTTAAGGGGCGAGCTGGCACAGGGACACAGAAACACAGAAACTAATTACACTGGTAAGGAGAGGCTAATCAAGTACAGGTCAGACGAATCAGGGCCTAGCACAAATCCACACAGGCAAGAAGAAAAGGAAATGATCACTTAGAAAAAAAAAAAAAGAAACACAGCAAACCTAAAAGACATTGCAAAAGCTTCCTGGTTTACCCTGTGTCCTCCTTTTCTTCGTACAGTAAAACAACCAGACTCGCAACAGTTTGAAAGAGTATTCTCTGTAATCACAGGAAACTTAGCTTTATACCATTTAGAGGACAATCAAGAGCAAGCACTGTTCACAGTGTTAATTCAGTATGGCAGCAGGCCCATATGTAATGAACATCTTGAGGGGCAGAGGGATGACTCGCCTTACATAACTGTTAAAGTTGGCACAGTCTCAGCAGCAGGCAGAGTGGTATGTGCAGGGAGGGGCTGACACATGTCCTCATCACGTTCAACCAAAGGATAACATTGGTTGTTGGCCACAGACCATCTTCTAATAGGTTTGTATCATGTATTGTTTATTTGAAGAGATTCCTACAGAATTGGAATTCTGGAAATCAAAGCTGTAGTTTAGATTCAAACCCCTCACTAGCTTCATTTACAATTGTTATTTCAGAAGCATTCGAGTCAATGGTGTACCTCTGAAGGGCAACCAGTGTGGCCATTGGTTAGCCCAATTAAGGACTTCCAGCTGAGACTTCCTTTTCCCAGCGTTACAATTGTGAAGTCCAACTAGCACTTTCAAATAGTGTTAAACATGATGAATAAAGAAGTTGAATTTAGGAAAAATATGATGTGGCTGGTTAAGAAATAACGCAATATTCATTTTTTGTTTCATGTGAGACTCAAAAGAGTGAACGTACTGCGTTAAGAAGATTTAAGATTTACTTTATTGATCCCCGCAAGGGCAAATTTCAGTTGTTACACAAGTCATGCAACACACACACATAGGCTGAAATATACACATGCACAAACAGGATCCTATGGACATGCACTAATGGAGAGATGTCAGAGTGACGGAGCTTCCCACAGCGGGGCGCTCCTGGGCTGGTGGTGGGGAGGGGGTTTGGTGCCTTGCTCAAGGGCACCTCGGCAGTGCTCAGGAAGTGATCTGGCACCTCTCCAGCTACCAGACCAACTTCCATATTTGGGCTGCACCTGGCGACCCTCCGGTTCCCAACCCAAGTCCCTACAGACTGAGCTACCGTCGCCCCGTCATGTGTTTAGGTTGAAGTGTCCTCATTACCCTGCCAGGAAAGTGACCATAAAACAGAGAAACATTTTCATGTGCTCCCCTCTTTCCATATATGAGGCCTGCAGGAATATCATAATCCAATCATTGCTTCAATAAGACTGTGTCTCATTCTAACTAGATCATGGTCTCCGTATGCCTCAGCTGCTCACTGAGGTTTCCATGGCGGACACACATATACACATTCAACACACACACACAAACATGCTAAGAGCTGTCCTTTTCTTGGCTCAGAGCCAACAGGAGCCAACATTGGCCCTCATCTCTGCTCTCCACCATCTGACATCCAAGCAACACTTCCTCCTCACACTCCCCAGCCTCCACCTTCAACTCATCCCTCTCTGATCCAGGGATGCTACATAAAAAAAAAGAGCAACATTTTATGTGCCCCAAAAAGCTCCCAATCAACAAATCCACCCACCACCACCACCACCACCACCACCAACCACTTCTCCAGAAGTATCATTATTTAATCACCGCTTTAATAAGACCAAACCCACCCATGTACCCTCCAGGCTGAGAGTGGCCATTACCCTCGGACACCCCCAGGACACACACACACACACACACACACACACACACACACACCATCTCTCTCTCTACACACCTCACATACATCAGTATGTCTTTAGCACTGACCGGGCTGCTCAGGCAGTGAGAGGAGAGACAGAGTATTAGTATTCAGAGCACAAGGAGGAAAAAAAAAAGGAGAGGTAGCGAGAGAGCAAGCAACGAAAGAGAGAGAGAGAGAGAGAGAGGGAGAGGGAGGGGATAGAGAAATAGAGAGAAGGGAAAAAAAACACACAAGGAGGGGGGAAAATATAAGAGTAGAACACGGGAAACGGGAGGGAAAAGAGGGGAGGGCAGGGATATCATATTGTGCATTTCTCGCGCTCAGTCTGCCATCCCGGTTGCGGGGCTTATATCTCGGTGCGTCTTGGAGAAAAAGACAGAGACAGGAGGGGGGTGGACGAGCTAGAAGAGGGCGGAATGCCCCTTTACAAGCGTCGCATCTGACTAAAACAGCGGAGCGGTTCATAAATTGGAAACTGGTCAGAGAAGAAGACGCCAAGGTAGGAGGAAATTCCCTTTGTTACTCCTGTAGCAAACATGAATTCGGGTCTGTGCTACCTGCGATGTGCGCGTTATTCGCGTCACATCTCCTTTGATCCTGCATCCCGCACTGGGCTCTGCTGAATGTGCCCTAAATCTAGCAGCATGTGTCTGTTTTCCATTAATATTTAATGGATATTATTTGTGCATCACCCTGGCGCTTCCATATTGCATTTCAGTCAGCGGAAGGTTTCTGTTTCGAGCATACATTGGGATGCATGTTGTGTGGAGGCAGGCTGTACAGTGCTGTGTTAGCGGATAGCTCGTTTTCTGTGGCTCAAGTGTATCTATGGCAGCTCTGCACACTGATGATGGATATTTAACTTTTGAAAACGCTATTTGATACAGGCTTATAAGACGATCAGACAGCGGGGTGCGCGCACGAGCACGCAGAAAACACACAGAAGACAGGTTGACGTGCGTAAGACGTGCGTAATCCCCCCCTCCACCCACACCCCACCTACACTACCCCCCCCCCCCCCCCCCCACACACACACACACACACACACACCCATTACCATCAAAGGCACAGTTGCTCCATCTTCCTTACCACAGAGGAGAAACATACTCATGCTAAAATACCAAAAACCCCGACCACTGAGACACCCTGACTCACCGACTGGGACATAGGGGCAGGTGAAAAATGAAGTGAGAGCAGCCTGTAGTATGTGAGTGTGTGTGTGTGTGTGTGTGTGTGTGTGTGTGTGTGTGTGTGTGTGTGTGTGTGTGTGTGTGTGTGTGTGTGTGTGTGTGTGTGTGTGTGTGTGTGTGTGTGTGTGTGTGTGTGTGTTATAACACTCCCTGTCTGTAAATAGGTCCTGCTCTGCAGCTCCACTGGCTGTGCAAGAGACAGGAAGAGCAGCACAGATATCCCAGGGTTACTGGCTGGCCACTTGCTCTCTATTTCCTGTCCCATGTTATAGATCATTTAGACACTTGCAGTTACAACAGGCCCGGATCGGTAGGAAGCTGTGAAATCCTGAACAGCAACCTTTGCTATGTGTGAATGTGGGCTAGAAATAGGTAGAGATAAAAAGGAGACAGCGTCTGCTGGGTTGTGAACGGGTGTTTGATTGCATGTTTATCGAGATATATGGTCTTAAGCAGATATTAAGGCCCACTCTTTCCCACTTCATGTTATTTATTTGCTGTAAGGGTGTCCAGAAGCTATTATAGGACGGGTGAAATTGGAACAACCTCGAGGCTAAGGCTCAGCAAAGCTATTACCTCTAGTCAATAGACATTAATATCCCCACGCTCAATCTTGGCCCCATACGGTGCCGTCCTGGAGTAACCAAAAAGACGTGTTGTAGTAGCCATATCTGTTTACCCCTGTGCATCAATCTGCCACAGCCCAATGAGCACAGAGGAGCGATGATGGCATTGTCTTGGGTAGACACCACTGTGCCCTCAAAAGGAAGTGATGCAAAACGAAATGCAGGATGTGCCGGCGTCGGTTGGAGAGAGGTCAAGACCTCTTTGAATCGGGTATGGTCCCGATGAAGGGCAGATGATCTGAGGATACATGAGTGCATCGAATTGAGACGATGCACAACATGATATGGCCCAGCAGGGTCCATCAGACCAGACAGTATCGAAGTCTGGAACTGAGAACACTGGTTGCCAGTTTGATGAGGACAACCAAGAGGAAAAGTCACCTTTAAAAAAATGAAATAGTGTTTATGTAATAAATTCCATTCAAGATCAGATATGGGAAGTGTGGAATTCGCTTAAATACTTAAGCTAATATTCAGACTTTGAAACAAAAAGAAAAAAAGAAAAGCTTCCAGGGCAAGGATGCAAAAGTCATGAATAATGACTTCCAGGTACAGATGAAAACAAATGAGCATGGCAGCTGATAGGAAGACTTGAAAGCAGGTACACTGAGATCTGACTGAAACATCCTATTAGGTATAACCAATGGATTAGTCTCCTTTGTCTGCAGAGGCTTTATGCTCTCACATAAAAAAGGCTCTTACTGTTCTCAGTGAAATGTTGCAATTATGAAGGTATTCAGTTTCTTTCTATGAAGATATCATGACAATTTAGCAATACACGATAATCCCAATGAGTATAAATTGAATACAGGGCATAGGTATGAAAATATATGAAAAGAAGAATATGATCTTGAATTGATGATTGATGATGAAAACTCTAAAAAATGAACCTAAGGTCAATTCTTCTACTATCTCCTCTACTTCCTCCTATAAATAAATCGATTCAGTGTTTTTGACGAAGTAAAAGCTAAAACTGTAGCAGACCCACATTTTTCACATTTCACTCGAACACATGGACAAATATTTTATTAGACAAGGAAACGAAATGCCAGATGATGATATGGAGCTGCAATAGATCACAGGTTTGTGGTACAGCATCCGGACGTCTTCTGCTTCTTGTTCAGCCGACAGCAGCATTTCAAAGGCCTTATCACTGTAATTCCCAGACCCAGCTGAGGTGTGTGATTCATTGCTGGGAGACAGATCGCACATACAGATTTCGGATTTAGATCCTTGTTACCACCCCCCCCCCCCCCCCCCCACAGGTTTGATCAAATTCGCATCAGCCCTGCTTGGAGAATCTTTGTTTGTTTGCCGCTGTTTTTTTGGTGGAATATCTGAGCAAGGACGGAAACTCCTGGAATTTTTTTGTATGAGGCGTTCTGTGCCACAAAATCTAATACTGTCGGTCAGAAAAGAGTGCATTCGATATTAAATAAATATTTATTGGTTCATGCAGCAGTATGAAATAATAGTACTGGGTGTCATGTTTTTTTTTTTTTTGGATGTGCTGTCTTTCTCTAATTTGTATTGGATTTTTTTTTCTCTTCTTCACAGCTCTCTGGGCAACTCAGAGTGGCTCCAAATCCCCCCCTCCTCTGTGCAAATACAGGAATGATCCCTTCATTATAAGGGGATACGAACATAAACACCTCATCTTCTTCTTCGCCTAGAAGCTAGATTAAGGATGTAACGGCTCGAGTGAACCAGTTAAAATGAGACATTTAGCGGCTCCTAAGTGGTTAACAGGAGGGGCTAGCCTTGGAGGGGCTCAGAGACTTGGTCAAGGACACCCACTGCATGTAAGGCGTTTTCTAACCAAAAGATCCTTGAATCTGGTTTTAAACCAGCTGACAGGTAGCAGATCATTCCCACTGGTCAAACTGGCCTTCTATCCCTGAGATGTCCCCCTCATAATCTGCTGCCTCTCCCATGATTGGGCCTTGACCTTCTCCAGAGCCTTTTGTCTCTGATTGGATACGACCTCCAATACTTATTTCTTCTTCTCCGTAGTGTGATTAGACTGTGACCTTGCATTCCGTCCTGTCTCCTCTCCCCAATCGGACAGTGACCTTACTGGTCGACTGGTCCGTGTTGTGGTGTATCCGTTCCCCGAGAGTATTGATCCCAGGCAGAACAGCAGTCAATGGAGTGTCTGTGGGAGGTTTTGTGTTGCTCTGTGCACTACAGTAGGAATGTGCATTTCTAGGCATGGCGCTGTCAGAGCCGACTGACTCGTCGACATGTTTCTGAAGGCATCTTTATCCGTGGATAACCAGCTTCTGTAAATATTTTTTACTTGACTAGATTGCATTTCCCCAAACCCTTTGATTACCGTTGTTGCTGTGTCACCCTCGCCGCCAGCTTCCAGTGCTTTTTTTCTGCCCTTCTCCGCTCCATTTTTCCCTGCCTCTTTATCTGTCTCGCCACCAATTTAATGTCAGCATCTCTTTTATCCC
>NC_083631.1:16348702-16453129 GCF_963584025.1 Labrus mixtus | reverse complement strand
CATTGACCTGCTTTATTTAGACAGAATGAGCTCAAAAATAAAGGAGTCTAGTTTCTCCTGGATGAAAGGACAAGGAGCGCACACATAAAGCAGTCACACTGAATACACCTAATTATACCTCTGTCTGATATTCCTCCAAAACGTTGGCAAAATTTTAAGTCTCTTGATGCCACTATCACTGTGCCTGTTCGCCGCACTGATTGATCGACTCTTATTGAATTCCAGGTGCTGTTGGAGAGCGTCAGCGGTGTCTCTTCAGATCTGACAGCGACCTCGAACCCACGCTGACGTGTTGGACAGACCACAGATGTGTTCCACTTTTTCCCTGTTAAACCTAGATGACTGAAAGCTCAGCTCAACTGGCAGTGAAGAAAAACACTTATCTGCAGGCTGCTGTTTGTGGTCTTTGGAACATTAAGAAAATAACAAGCTAAAGGTTACGCATGCACTGCAGGCACAGCTCTGAATTTCTCAGCCAAATCTGTTTATAAAGACAATTTCACATGTAGAGTGTCTCCGCTCTAGCTTGCAAATTCAACATGGACCACATCCTCTACAGTCGAGTTCACTAAAGGTAAAGGTTCTTCCATTAAAAATTCAGTGTATTTCCCTCTCATAACATTTGTAGCTACTTTCACATATTAAAAATGAGAATTCATAATTGTCCGTACGACTCTTAAGAGTTTGGGTTTGAAGCGTTACTTGAAGTTTCAGGATGATTGACCTATTGGTCAGTTTAAGTCAACAAAATAATCACTGTGTCCTCTGAAGATTATTGACAGTTGGGCTCCCATGCAATTATTTATCTCACATTAACATAAATCATATTTAAACTTAAACCACACCAGTGTTTAGTTACTCATAGTTAACCTCATTAAACTTTCAAAGCTGGAGGTGAATGTATATTTGATGCATTTCAAAACCTGGTGCAGTTCAACTCACCACCTGTCCCTCCTACAAGACATCCGTTATATTGACTCTCTCTCCATTTTGAAACCCCATGTCAAAACACATCTTTTTAAACTGGCATATTCTCATTGATCATGATCCATCCTGTCTCACAAATCGTCTTCACAATGATTTCATGCACTGTACATTTGTCTTTTTGATCTAAATTGTATCGATGTACTGTTACTTTGTTGTTTTTATCTCTGCTTTGTAAGGTGACCTTGAGTGCTATGAAAGGCGCCTTTATGAAATGTGTATTATAATTAATTTATGGAATTGATAAGTTTGCAGTATGTACAACTCCTTATGACAAAAACATGGAATTACATTTAATGCAATGAAGGATGGATTGGACTGCCAGTTTGAATCAATACCTAAACTTTGCACAGCGCGGAAAGTTCTTCTTACATGATGCCAGATTCTTGGTACCACTCTTCATAGTGTTAATGGGTATTATGTAGCACCAGAGCCAATGATCTATCAGGGACCAACTGATGGTTTTGGCATCAGTGTTCTCACTTAATGGTTAAGGTGACCAACCTGCCAAAAAGTTGATTTGTACACTTTTATGTCCCAATACTGACGTTGCCATTTTCTCCTTCTTTTATCTCTTCTAGGGAAAGAGAGAGGGGTGGGTGTCGCTCAGTCACACATGGGAGCATCAGTCTGGTCCTTGTGATCCAGACCAAGACACCCTGAAGAGCCCCTCCTTTTCCTCCTTTATCTGCACTGCCCCCCCCCCTCCCCCCTCCGAGCTCCCTGGGCCTCCTGTTCCTCAGCTCACACCTCGTAGAGGGTGGACAGGCAAGAAACTCTACTTAACCGAGCGCCGTCCGATAGGTGAGGGCGGTGAGGGCTGCGCTGTTATTTGTTGACTTCTGGTGAGAGTGCGATGCGGATTGGAGGATGTCGGGGGACTGGGATGAAGACCTGTGTAAGAAGGCGCTGCTGTTGGTGGAGGAGCTGTGCTTCCACTCCCCGAGGGGCTACAGCCAGAGTGAACGCTGCCAGGACTTCACCTACTTGTTAAGAGGACTCAACAGACAGCTGGACACAGGTAACTGACGCAGCTTGACACTTTGTTTGAATAAGTCAAGTTTCATTTTTTATTCAAAACGATGTGTATAGGAAGTTCTTGTTTGATAGAGGATTCAGCAGTCTATAACATGAACCAGACTCTAAGACCGTGCTTGCAGCTGTGCGCGGCTTGATTGACTTGCACTACTGCGCTGTGATCGGCTGCTTACTGCTGCCTCAAAGTCTGCCTGCAGGTCTGTCTGCAGGGATGCTTTTCAACCACAGGAACAGAAACTCGTTTTATCCCGTATAGACTCCATGGCTTATTGTTTTGAACCAAACCTTTTTGTTTTCACAAACTTTAACTTTAAACTTTTCGCTCGGATTTAATCCAGAGTTTTTTTTCCTGCCAGCCTCCCGGTGAGCTGATGTGACGACACAGCAGGATACAATCAGGAGGATTTACTCCTTGCGATTGGTGCACAACCATAAACTGTATGCACGCGACCGATACACAATCGCCTAAAATGGACCTAATTAAAGAGCTGCTGTTAATTGAGATTTAGCTGAGGTTGATAGTTGGTTTCAAATGGGACACAGTAGACTGGAAACAGGGGTTTAAATCCAAAGTGTTGGACATAATAGAATTTTGACATGATAGTGATGTGAGGAGAAAAGTTTTTTTTTCTGACAGTGGCATGAATGTTTCAGCTAGTAGGCAGCCCAAAAAACCTTCCCTTGGGCTATGCCTCTAGCATGGCTAAAAATCAATAGTGAAACTTGCCTGAGACAAAGCAGTACTTCTGTCAAAAGGTACCATCGTACTATAAAACCCCCTGTCCATTTGTTAGGAGGTTTGTACAAGTTGGTAGCTTACTCCTTAAAACACGACAGAGGCTGTGGTCAATTTGAGCCCTTTTCTAATCTACTGTGAAACATGTTAAACAATCAGAGACATGCCCTACAAACATCTCAAACTGAAAAGGAGACATGCGCTAAGTTAATTCAACTAGGGCCTGACTGATATGGTATTATTAAGGCCGATGCAGATATCGATATTAGGGAGAGAAAAAGTCTGATATGGATATATCGTATGCGTATTCATATGCACGTGTAATGTTTGTTGTAATCCATACAGCACACTCTGCTGGTGTCAGAGAACTGCTAGTGTAATACAATAATGCTAAAATGAAATGCTTTTTGACCGGTGAATAAATCTAGTTATATCAGCATATATCTGCGATAAAATTAGCCGATACCAAGACACTCGATACGCTTATATCTGCTGATATTATCGGCTGGCCGATTAATCGGTCAGGCTCTAATTTCAGCCTTTACAAACTACAGCTATTGGCGTAGTTTATGATTTTTTTTTTTTTTTGCACTGAACCTGCTGAGAAAACTTGAGCTAGAGCTTTATCTCAAAGCGGATGGGTCTTTGAAACTTGAAAGAGTTGGGAATCGCTTTGAAGAACTGATGGCCCACTCAGAAGGGAATTCTGAAGCAGGAAAAACTCCAGTTTTGCGTTGTCATTTGGGGGACAGGTACAGCAACATGACATATGTGAGAAGGAAAACATTTAGTGGAGTACTTGTGTTTAAGGATGTTTAGAGGTACTGTGCACTCAGGACAACAAGCCATTAAATATTCATCCGCAACACTGAAATGGTTGAGATATCCAAGACCATCCCATTTCTTTTATGAGCCCCAAAAGAGTCTCGGTAGACTTCTGGGATTGTTATCTCAGAACTGGATTATAAATATGTATTTATATATTTTCTACCCAGTTGAGTAGATGCATTGTGCTGCATTGTGTGCAGAGAATTATGTGTGGGTTCTCATTGAAGCATTTGGAAGTGCCATGCACTGTTATGCAGATTAGCATGGATATCTGTGGCTCAGTGTAGATTAGCCAGGATTGGCTGCATGCTGCCTCTGGAGCTTTGGATAGCTCTGTGCAGAAATGTCACGCCATGGTTTTAGGCGTTGGCCCCCCTCGCTTACAGGCTGTGATTTTTCGGTGTGTGCTGACGGAAGTCTGCGAGCCCTCCCAGGACCGCCGCCGCCGAGAGCTGTCAGAGGAATGGCTTGTGTAAGCAGTCGCGATGTGTTTGTTGTGGAGTGATGTAGGACTCCCAGTGGGCTTGCATCAGCCACTGATTGACAAGAAGTCTCGGCCCCCCTTTCATGGTACACTTCAGAGGCCTCCTACCCACCTGCCTACTCGCCCACTGACTCGCTTTTTCATGCTTTGTGGATTAGCAATGGATCTTTGGCAGGATCAGTGCTCGGGAAGGTGTAGCGACTGCCCTGAAGAGAGACAAATGGAGGCGAGTGGTTTGGCCCCCGACCGTCCCCCGCGCACGTTTGATCACAGCCGTGTCTTATCAGTGCACCCTGATCTGCCAACCACACGCAACCTACTCCTCTACCTCCTCGCTTTGTTTTCCCCCCCTACAAATCAATACATTAACCTTTCCCATCCTTAAACCCCTCCCCTCTACGGGTCTCCCTGTAAATCATTGTCAGCTTGTTTTCCTCCATCGCTCCTTTCTTTTGCTTTCTCTCCAAATGCCTCTTTGGTTTCTACTATTTCACACATGCCGCGGCGGTTGCGTCGACTTTATCAAGCGTCCTCCCTTCCTCCTCTTCTTTCTCCTCCTCCTCTCCAGTCAGCTTGCATGTCCGTTTCGACACGCGCTCCAATCTGCTTTCAACCCTCTCCCTGTCTATTTGGCAGCCGTTTTTGTGGTTTGGATTGTTTTTCGTCGGACTCCATTCTCCTTCATCACTACTGTCCTCTCTTTCTTGATGTTGTCTATCTCATCTTACCTTCCCTTGCCCTGCTTTCCTCTCCTCTGGCTCCATCAGCCCCCCCACCCCCCCTCCCCCCTCCCCATCTCATCTCCATCGTCACGTTCTCTCTCCTGCATTCCTATTTTCTCTCCATTCCCAGCCCCTTACTCCCCGCTTCCTACCTCGTCTTGCTGTCCGCGGCGACAGATCGATGTCCCCTTGCCCATCCCCCAACCCTCGGCGGCCCCCCAATCATATCTTTTGAACAAGTGCTGATTAATGACATACACAGACTGATGAATAATTCACCAAAGAGAGGACGAGGAGGGAGAGGCAGGGGAGGAAGGAGGAGGGGGGGGGGGGGGGGGGGGCTGACGAACAAGGAGACGGCCGCTGAGGAGAGGAGTAAAGTCAATGCGAGCTGAGGCAGAGAGCATGGGAAAAGAAATGACAGCGAGGAATGAGGGGTGTTTAAGGGGATTATATAGAGGAGAGAGTGAAAGAGAAAGGGAGGATGGGTGGAGAGTGAGAAGGCGAATCAGGCTCCAGAAGACGTACCCCAGGGCAGGAGGCTTGGCTGCCGTTTTCTTGTTTTCACTCATCTGCTCTTGTTTTCAGCCTGTTACAGACACAATTTCAATCTTTTTTTTTGTGTGTGTGTGATTTACCAGTGTTTAAGCGTTTCTCATGCCCACAAAGATGCTCTTAACTATAGTAAATTGAAGGAAATGTGGGTTAAAGAAAAGGAGGTCCTTCTGTCAATCAGCTGAGGAAACACTTTCCTTTCACAAAAAGAAACTTCTCTCCTGTACAAAAGTGAGGATTGGCCTCCCTGCAGACTGAATGGATTAATAATTGGTGGCCTCGGGGTCTCGAGCCAAAGACGGGGAGAATACAAGATGGCGAGAACATGGGGGTATCAGGGTGAGAAAGAGCATAAAGTTGGCGTTATCTACACCCTACAACACATGAATATTCATATTCAGCGCTCTGATTAGTCCTTTTGTCAAGACAGCCATCAGACTCAAAACATGCTATTTATAAAGAGACTTCAAATGGCTCAGGATAATAATAAATATTCATTGTATTTTTAAACTCTTTATTTATAAAGATTCATGGAATATTTATAGCGTAGTAACTAATTTATGACTTCATCCTGGAGTTACGTATTATAACATCTGACACGTGGAGTTCTGAACAGAGCCACACAAAAAAAGTTTCTGCGATCTGACGTCGGCTCTCTTTGATGGAGGCTGGAACTGTCCAACTCTGTGGTGCTGAAACTGTGCTTTCTCTTTTTATTCTGTTCTCTATATCATCTGGATGAGTCATGCGCCACCCTCCAAAACACCAACATCCATAACCCACCCCCACACCCACACACATGCCTACCCCCTCCCAACCCTCAAACACAGTTCTTGAGCTTTTCCCAGATTAATTAGCCAATAAGCACGAGGAAACGCTCGGTGACACTGCATTAACACATCACTCTGGGAGCTGGTGTTTTCAAAATAAATCTTCTGCTTCCCCTCCTCTCTCCTCCCACCACGTCTTCCCTCTCTTCCTCCTCTGTAGAGATCTCTGTTAGTCTGCTGTCGGTCATCGTGACATTCTGTGGCATCGTCCTCCTCTCTGTCTCCCTCTTCGTCTCCTGGAAGCTCTGCTGGCTGCCGTGGCGGGATAAGGAGGGCGGCGGCCTGAGCCTGACGTCAGGGCTGCTGCCCGGAAGCGCCGGAGTCGGAGGCCTCGGCGGCGCCGGCGGGTCGTCGCTGCTGCCCCCGCTGCTGCAGAGGAAGGATGGCCACTCGTCATCCTCGCTCTACCCTTCGCTGGGCCAGCAGGGCCAGCACCACCCACATTTCTCTGACCTGGTGGGGCTCGAGAGAGGGGAGGTGGGAGGTGTGGTTGGGGGGCCGCAAGAGACCCAGGAGCACTCGTACCTGGACATGGACTCGTACCCCAACAATGCAGGTGATGCCCTAGACATCCTTTATTCCAGACTGACAGTAAACGGAAAGTGATTCAATAAGTTTTTATTTTAATACACTCACTGAGATACTGGATTTAGCTTTATTTACCAACATGTGGTTATTATAAGTCGTCTAAGCTACAGCATGAGGAATATTGTTGAACGTTTTCTGTCATGGGGCCATTGAAGAAATATTACTTTTTCTTCTTTCTCTCCTGGCCTCTTAAAACACACAGTACAGCACACAACTACGGGGAATCTGGAAAACAAAGCAGAGTGCATTTCTGAGCAGCTCTTTTTTTTTTTTTCTTATTATTAGAGGATTACTCTGCTTTGTTGAAGTTTCAGTATAAGAATAAATCTGGATGTAAAAATGTTTAAATAAAGACCAGGTAGAACTTTCAGTACCATCAGTTTTTGAAGGCATACACGTTGGCTACTTTACTTAAAAAACGATTGCTTTTACTTTCCATATATCATACAGTAGATACATGTTTGTCTTGCATTCACTGACATCACTCACTGTTCTTTTGTCTCTTAAACAATTGAAATTAGATTAAGTGTAATTATACTAACAGCTAGTGAAGATATAATGTAGCTTTAAGAGACCTGATATTATTTAAAAAACGTACATCCTGCTGTTGTATTTATCCTCCTTTGCTGCACTGGTACAAGTTGTTTTTCATTTTTCTGAGTCAAATGTTTCCTAGCTGCCTTTGCTGCAGTGAAACGAGCCTCCTTTTATATGTCTCTGTGTTGTGTTTCTTTTCATTCTGCTTCATGTTCCGCTTTTGTAAAAGTATCGTCTCACTTTCCTCTCTTCTTTGCTGTTTTAAATTGTAAAATCAATGTGATCCAATCAATGGGATCAATGTTGCCGACCCAGCATCACAGAAACAAAAAAGAAAAAAACATTGCTCTTAGCCAATGCAACATTTATGGCCACAACAGCACTAACAACGGAGACATGTGAGTCATCAGGGGTTTGTTGTTTTCTGCCTCTGTTAGGAACTCTGAAGCTGAGTACGACGTCTCCAGATGTTCCGAACACAGAGGGGGGAGCCCATCCTCATAAAGACCTGCCCAACGCTCATTCTCAGCAGCAGGTCACCCCACGGTTAGTACTGGTTTGGTTTTTGAGTGTGTGTGGGTTTTTCATTTGTGTCAAGTTGCTGGTTTCGATATGGTGCTTTATTCAACAGGAGGGAAGCTTAACCCTCAGCGATCCTTTAAAGAAAACGAAACAAGAAACAAAATAAAGGAAAAAACTTGGAAATAAAGTCTTAAATGACCTCTGGAAATAACACACGCACACTGACAAAGACATTTTCTTCATATTGGCTTTAAACATTTTTACTCTCTCTTTTTTCGGTCTCAGATTGGGCAGACGCCGGATTTTAAATCAAGACCAGTCGAAGACCACAATTGAAAAGCTATTAATCCAAGTCATTAATGTGATTAGACGGAGAGCACCCCTTTCTAAAAGACCAAATAACTTCCATTCATTCATAATTAGATTCATTATCTTCTTATCCCTCGGTTACGTCCTCAAACCTTCCCGGTGTTACAGTCTAAGTGAGTGACATGCCTGCTGCACACACAATGATTTTTCATTGATATTTATGGTCTTGGTCTTGATCTTGGTCTTGACTCTGGCTCAATCCCTAAATGTCTTGGTCTTGTCTCGGCCTCGGAGCACTCTGGTCTCGGTTACTGTGGTCTTGACTACAACACTAATATGGACTGGAAATGAAAATAGTTGCCAATCCTGGCAGCCTGTATCACATTTAGTTTCTCTGATTGGTTGTTGTTTGAAGAGGCATTCTGGTCTGTGTTGTTGGATAAACTCCTCTGTAACTCAAAAAATATTGGCCTGGCTAGCTCCGGATTTATATCATACAACAACGTTATATATTAATTTGTGTTTTTGGGTGACTTACTCCAGAAGCACCATCATCATCATCACACAGTTAGCGTCTTTTTAATAATACCTACTAATAGAGGTGGGAAAAAAAACGATTAATGTAAAAATCGAGATTCTTATCGTGAGAGATTTTAAATAGATTCATAACTTCCAATTTTCTTTTTTTTTTTAGGCTAATCAGTCACTCCCTGCTAAGTGCTAATGCTAGCTCTTTAACTCAGTAGAATGCCAAATGGAGCAGCAAGAAATTCAGCCAGTCTGTCTGGAGTAGATCCTGAAGTATACAAATTAAAAAATAGACTGATAATAGAATACAGAATTGTTTTGAATCGAAAATAGCTTCTGAATCGAATTGTGACCCAAAGAATTGAAATTGAATGGTGAGATACTCAAAGATTCCCAGCCCTGCCTATAAAGCATAAATATGTTCATTTTGTGCATGAACACTAATGCAAGCAAAAATAGTCTATTCTCCATTTAGATTGTTCACCTTTCACTGCATCTCTGATTAAGCTACTGAATCACGCTGTTACACACCATGTTTTTGTGTGTATGCTCACGTGGCGGTGCATCTCCTTGCTCACTGTTCACCCTCTGAGCTTTTTGTGTGTCTGTTTAGGCCCAAGCCCATGACTCACCAGCTCTCCAGCCCTGACTTCCACGAGGAGAAGGAGCAGGTTACCAGCATTGGGCAGATCAAACCGGAGCTCTACAGGCCAAAGGGCGACCAGGGTGAAGGCAAACAGGGCGACAACTGCGGCAAGATCAGCTTCCTCCTGCGCTACGCCTTCAAGTAAGTCAGCAAGTTTCTGATCGAGCATCCTACATGCTCTGTCAGTGTCCAGCGCCTGAAAAAAAAAAAAGTTTTGAATTTTAACTTCCATGATTCATTGCCACTATAAATGTTAGATATAAAGTTTGATTTAAGGTCACACGGATGGTTAGTCACCACCGGCTGAGACTAAGATGCTGAATCAGTGTCTGGGAAACTAAATGTGTTCCGCTTTGGTCAAAATATGAAACTTTTTAGCTCCCTGTGGATGAAAGTTGATGAAAAAAAAATGTGCCGAAATGTTAAGAGTTCATGCTTTTACTGTTTTGTGTCATCAAACTAGGTGGGATGTCTAACTGTAACGTTTTTATGTTGATAACAAAAAACCTAATGACCCTGTAAAGACCTTTATTAAAATGTATCATTTGATTCAAACAGAAGTGGAAAGCTTGGCCTCGGGGTTGTTCACACCTGCGTGTATCATGTAGCTTAAAGGTCTCCAGCTGACTAATCGTGTTCATAGATTTTTTTTAAATTATTTTATCATTTTGCCCTGAAAGTCAAAGGCTTTCACGCGCAGTAATTAAATCA
Organism: Labrus mixtus; assembly: GCF_963584025.1. Taxonomy (NCBI): domain Eukaryota; kingdom Metazoa; phylum Chordata; class Actinopteri; order Labriformes; family Labridae; genus Labrus; species Labrus mixtus. The sequence continues at coordinate 16,443,111 of NC_083631.1, read as the reverse complement.
GTCTGAACACAGACAGTTGCGAGATTTATTAAGGTAGCTTAAAAGACAAAAATGTTTCAAGGACGATACCTGTAAGAACATATAAAGGGGCTTCCCAGTGAGAGTTGCAGGGGAAACTATTTGTGACTTGGGAGTCATATTACATTGCTACTTCTGTTCAGGAAAATATCTTTAAGTTTGTTTATCATTGAGTAGACACAAAAAGACAACCTCAATTTAGACACACCATCTAACATACCTCAAGTTACTTATTTGTTCTTTATGATGTCTAAATGAAGTATAAATGTCTATTTAAGGAGAAAGAACTGTTCTTTCAGCTCTGTACAGCACAGATTTCTGTTCTTACTTTTCTTTTTTGCTCCTGTGACGATTCTCTGTTGAGTATTCTCGCCTGAAGTACGTAATTGTCTGATGCCATGCTGTGAGGACTGGATTATGAGAGAGTGTGTGTTTTATTGTGAGTGTGTGTACTGTAACTAAGGCTTGTTGTGGGTTTGCGGCGAGGAGAGAGAGAGACTGTGTGTGTGTGTGTGTGTGTGTGTGTGTGTGTGTGTGTGTGTGTGTGTGTGTGTGTGTGTGTGTGTGTGTGTGTGTGTGTGCGTGCGTGTGTGTGTGTGCGTGCGCTGCTCCATTCCTCGGTGCGTCTGCGGGCTCAGCTGGCAGTCCCCCCATTTCTTCGCGGCCCCGACATGTAGAGACATTACAAACAGGCGAAAGTGCTGATGATCAGAAAAGAAAGGGAGCGAGAGGCCGTTTCGGTCGTGAATTATATATGGGGAGTCACTTAAACAGCATCCCTGTCAACGCGTAATAACACCAGAGTGTGTTACAGCTGCAGTTACAGAAACAGAGAATTAGCAGGGGAACGGACGGAGAGCTGGGCTAATGATTAAAACTGTTTGTGGCTCCTTTTATAAGGTCACAAGGTAAGTTAGGCTCAGTCATGCTGTCGCTGCCTGTCACAACACCGGATGGAAATTGTTTCAGCAGGGCAACTTTATTCATACGCACGTCTCAACAACACGCTGTTCACAGGGCTTTACATAAGACAGGAAGGCATTAATTAGTTAAAAATAGTTAAGAGTGGGAGTGATGAAGGATTAAAGAAGAAAGGTTAGAGCGGTAGCTTCAAAACGAGTGTGTACTGTAAGCATGTGTATGTGAACACAAAGGTGGAGGTGTGTTGGCACTGGGACTGTGATAGGAGTGGTATATGTTAATGCGTGAGCCCCCCCGCTGTTGGGAGTGTTACAGTCGGAACAACAATGTCAATCTTCCTCAGATCCTCTGGGAAAGACATTTCTATTGACAACCCCATTAAAAGCTGACACATTTTCCTCTGTGGGAATAACAGCTAGCTTTCAGGGCATTGTCTGCCAGGAATAAGGCCGTGAATTTTTTCGCTCTCCGCTCGAGCAGTAATAGGTACATTCTTCTGCAGCACGCCTCACGGATTGTGTGAAAACCTCGGTTGCGGTTCACGTCTTGCTCTATAATAAGACATGTGATGGGAAGCGAAACCTGCGACAGCGTGTGAGTGAATGAACAAAAGCATGTAAAATGCAGAATGATCTCTCTTTTTTTCCTGCTGTTTCCATTTGGGAATTGTCTCCGCCGTCACATGTCTCCAAATCCGACTGGATTAATAATCATTAGATGCATATTTGAATCGGTCAGGGTTTTCTTGTTAAAATATTTATCTGGCTGAGCTGGGAATGTAATTCTCCCCAGTAATTGGCCCTGTATATCATCTCCCTGATTCAATGTGATTGCAGAGTGGGCATGTTTATCCAATTGCCTTAATTGGATGTGATTCAGAGGTAAACACATGTCTGGATTGGCCACGGTCATATTGTCAACAAGCGTATCTTGTCTTTGATTGGTGCACATGGACAGTGGATCATATAAGTGTCCAGGGTCACTGTTGACGTTTGCCCTGCGTGTCCTCCCTGAGCCCCAAAGTTCACACTGCTCTCCTATAGCAGCTAATGAAGTGCTGACACGCTGGTTAACAGGCAGAGACACAGTCTAATGAGGTCTGATTAAAGGCCTCCGGGCTGTCTTCATCTTCATCTGCCAATTAAATACAGAATAAACGGCACGTGTGACGCAGCCATGACTCTGCATGGACTACTCCAACGTAAAGATGTGGATATTATTTGTGTTATATTTACTGTTTTTAAATAAGAAGATGTTGAGACATGCTACACACACTGTATATAGACTGACATAAACACACATGCACAAACAGGATCCTATGGAAATTCACTAATGGAGTGATATTCATTCCATTGAAGTATTTTATTATTTTCAGTCACATACACATTCAAATTTGAAACTCAACCCCTGTTAAATGTCCTTTTAGAAGTAAAAACAAAATCTGATGAAAATTTGGAAGCCATAAGTCACTGGTTGCAGCTCTTTGTGTTTTAATATTTTCTATTTTATTCTCTTTGAAATCAAAGTGACCTCATTAGTTTTGGGTTTAAGACTTTTAGTGGGACAATGCAGGATGTTTTTAGATTCAAATTAAACTAAACTGTGATGGTCATTAGGACCTGTGATGTTTTCATACATTTTAAAAGGGTCATATTATGCTTTTTCTGGTTTTATATGCTCTTTAGTGTGTTTTCCAAGTGTCCTGTGCATGTTTAGGCACATCTATGTGCAAAAATTCAAAGTCTGCGGAAACGCGGCTTCTCCTACGTCCTCCTGTTAGCTGCAGCATTAGCTGCATGTAACGCTCGGTTCTAGCCCCGCTCGAAAAAAAATTGTCAGTGTGACGTCTTGTCAGTGTGAGATCACTGATCTAAGCCCATTGGCTCGTTGTGGCAAGCCCAGCAGCTCATGTTGCACGCCCGTTAACTTCTGTAGCACGCCCACGATATGCCGTGGCCTGCGGTAGCACAGTAGCGCTAAGGTGCTAATGTTTTTGCTCCCTGGCCCTTGGAGCCAGAGTGGCTGAGCGACTGACCAATCACGACAGAGCCGACAGGCCGACCAATCAGATCAGACTTGGCACACGTGGGGACTCTGAACGTGGGCACTTCAGAGCCTTAGAGAGAGAGAGTCAGAAGCGAGCTGGTGCATGGAGCGGCAGTACATGAAAACAGACACTTTTTTCAAACTTTAGCTATTGTGAACATACTTTAGTAGGTACATAGATTAAATATACAAACCCCAAAAAGGGCATAATATGACCTCTTTAAGGTCCAAAAAGTTATAGGAGAATCTCATTACATATGACTCCTATATGTAAGAACAAGTTTTATTTATGGCCAAACATTAAACTGAAAATATAGACGTGTCTCTTCACAAAGAAATCTGACTTAAGCAGCAGCAGCATTCAACAAATTTAAGCATCTAAAGGTAGAATTACTTTTTAAAAAATCGTCCTTTTCAATCAGATTTAGGGGTTGTAGCAACATTTAAAAAGGTACTACATAGTTTTTGTTGTGGCTACAACAGGTTCTCAGACAAAGAAGGTATAATTAGAATATGCTTTATTATTGAAGAAACTTTGATTCATTAAGCTTTCAGATTTCTGCACACACAAGAAAGCTAAAGACAGGTGAATGCTCATGTAACTGTTTTTCATTGTGTGTCTGATTTGTGTAAACAACTCTCTATATGTTGCACAGAGTGAGAAACGTGTGAAAGATTATCCATGAGTTCAGCTCTGACCAGACTCTGTACATCTGTGCTTACTGTGCTTACATTCAACATTGCTGATGGTGCAACCTTAAAACAGCTGCAGGGATGACACGCACACACACACACACACACACACACACACACACACACACACACACACACACACACATTCACACAAACACACAAACACACATGCTATTTTGGCTCTTCCTTGCTTCAGAGACACGGAACCTCCCACGCTATTATGTGTGCACAAAGCCTGCAAAGGTGTGTGTTTATGGGTGTGTGTGTGTGTGTGTGTGTGTGTGTGGGTTGATCCTGTCTGGGTCTCAGAGGGTGTTGGTGTAAATTTGTGCGACCCCGGCCTTTAAAGTCTTCTTTTTTATCAGCATGTGAAATTCTAATGGGGTTTGATGTGTGTGTGTGTGTGTGTGTGTTTGTGTTAGTACGGAGCAGCTGGTGGTGAAGATCTTAAAAGCTCTGGACCTGCCAGCGAAGGATGCCAACGGCTTCTCCGACCCGTATGTGAAGATCTACCTACTGCCAGACAGGAAGAAGAAATTCCAGACCAAGGTAAATCCCCCCCCCCCCCCACCATGTCCAAACCAAACTCAACCTGTATCCTCGGTAACAAACTGCGAGTGAAAACGCCTGTTTTCTCTCTCGCTGTTTCCCGCTTCCTCATGGGAAATCATTACAGTTTCACTTATGTAATCTAATCTAATCTTGGGCATAATTTATTTAAGATAATGTGCTCGGGACTATTACAGAGCACCGCTCCTCCGCTCCTGTGTTATTCTGCTGTTTGAGGACAGTTAAGTCAATATTGAGGGTTCATTTCTGGATGTTCTGTCTGAGGAAACTTACCCTTAGCCCTAGAGATTTAGTCTCTGAGGAAAACCTCATGACTTATGAGCTCAGAGGCTTCACAAATGGGAGTTGTACTTCTCTGTGTTTTATCCGTAAATATCACAGGTTTCTTTTTGTTCAGCGCTTGAAATGTCTCCCTTTTGGTTTCCCCCCCTCTTTTGTGCGACTGTCTGTTGTATTTCACAAAAAGCCTCTTCGCTCGTTGAAAAGCGTGAATGCTTCAGTCATTTGCATAATGCTGCTCCGCTTTTGTTCAGAGTGTAGATGATTGTTTAATTTCAATCACATTCTCATTAACATGGGATTTTTTACAGCACTCCCATTTCCCCCCGCTTTTGTCCCTCCAGCTCATTTCTCTAAAGAGGAACAGATATCACCTACTGGAGAAGATCTCCCTGCCATTTCCGTTTCTATTATTTCCACCAGCCGTGTGTTTTTAAAAAAAATCCAAAGCTAACAAGTAATCATCAAGTGCTAATAAGCCAGAGTGACAGGCCCGCTCATGCAGCGGCAAAAGTTAGATTTGGAAAAGCGAGTGTGTGTCACATTTTAATTATCCCAGGCTTTATTGCATGACAGAGTTTATATCGAATGCTTTCATGGCAATTAAATCCCGGCAGCAAATCAACAAATAGTCAAAATTCAGTTTTTTTTCTGAGATTGAAAGCAAAGAGGTTTTCTATGTGTTCAAATGTGACGAGCAGGAAATTACAGCTCGCTTGCCATCACACTGCATCCTCTGATTTCAAAATGATCCGTTTTATTTGAATTGTGCAGAGAAAGCAGACGGAGAAGGCTGAAAACATGAGGTGGAATTACTTTGATCCCCGTTGAAATGTGCAAAAAAAACATAACTCCTGCACCTTGTACGCGTTGTGTAAGGGAAATATATTGAGTTTTGAATTTACTATATGGCCTTTATTTGATTTCAGCAGGTTTGATATGATTCCCCCCTCCCATAAGAAAAGGTGAAATTCACTTTTTCCCTCAAGGCCGAGGATCAAGGTCAGCGTGTGTGGATCAGGTTGATTATGTTGCTCAAGGACACGTCAGCTGCTACAGCCCGAACACGATTCATCAAACCTCTCCTCATATGTCTTATTTTGTGTGGTTATGCGGCTCTGTTTGAAAGCATGACATTTACATGGAATAATGTCAGCACAATTCCATTCATCCTAGAGGCGGTTAAAGCTTTTATATTTAACACAAAGCTCTGGTCGCTGTTCTGTGAGAGAGGGGAAAAAAGCAGGGAGGCCTTTTATGTTTCCAATTTGTTTTTACATACAAAAGAAAAGAACGTGGTTTGCAGGAGCAGAAAAAGAAAAATTCACTTGGAAAAAGAATTTGTAGAAAAACACAACGGCAATGAAAGCAAATTGCTTCAGATTTGACTAAAAACAGAAAAAGAGAGAGCATCTCTTAGGTTATCTTTTCAGAATTCATTTCAATTCATTCAAATTGCATTTGTTTCAGAATAAAATAGAAGAAGCAAGAGAACATCTAACAGTCCTCAGTGTGTTTTCGAAAAACTGGTCCATGTTGGTTTGGTTAAAGAAATAGAAACTGAGTCTGTAAAGCAGGTAGAAAAATGTACTTCACTTTGCGGTGCATGAAATTTTTTTTTTTCTTCCTGGCAGCAAAAACACGAAAGTCTTTGAGGATTCTGGACGCGTCTTCAAAACAGCAAAAGTGTTGTCAAACAAGCTGCTGGGCCTTTTCATATCTGGCTCGAATTTATGTCTGAATAAACCTTGAGTTGTGTCTGTGACTGGAATGCAATCATCAATGCACAAGTCTGAAATGTAAGATACAAGTATCTGTGTAGCTACTCAGAATATCTCAATGTGTGCAGGTCTAGAACACACTCTTTGTCGTATTATTTACAGACACCCAACATTAATCCACCGTGAGCGCAGCACGTAGCACCATTTAGAAAAAGAAGCAGAAACTGTCCTTTAACAGGCAGAAACCCTGAGCTGAACCAGACCCATGCTAACAGACAAACAGAAACAACAACAGTGACAAAAACAACAACAAATGAGACAGATGTGTGGCTACAACTCCAGTAATAATGATGAAGTTTGTGTGGTATTAGCAGGAACAACTCAGCTGTTCATTATACCATTTGGAGTTGAGCTAAGATTTGAGATTTACTTTAATAATGATGATAACAATAATGGACGTAAGACTATAATATTAATAGTTGTAACAGTTGGAGTGGAGGGAACATACAGGATAAGGGAGCTCAGGAAACCCGAGAAGATATATAGTTAGTATTATAAATGGCACATGAAGATGTAAAGTATGACATGCAGTGATTGATATGAACGCATACAGAGCGAGAGAGAGAGAGAGGAGCTAAGTGTTCCGGGTCAGTCTGCAGTCTAAGCCTACAGCAGCATAACTATAGGAGCTGGTCCGAGCCTGAGCCAGTCCTCACTATAAGCTTTATGAAAAATGTTTTAAAGTTTAAATTTTAAGCCGATACGTAAAAGTAGAGAGGGTGTCTGCCTATACTGCACCCAAAAATATGTAATGCATTGACAAAAACATGTGGGGTGTCTATACAGAGCTGAATAAGCATCAGTTTGAAAGATTATCAGTTTTGGATGAAGGGGTTACAAGGTGGGACAAATTGGTATGGAAGTAGTTATTGTTTCATTTACTTTGATTTAAAGGATAATATATAAGGAGAAGAAGCTCCGCCCTCTGTCACTGTGAGATGCCTGTCTGTTCGTTCTAACTCATGATGAAATAAGAGGAAACACAAATGAGGTTAAGGATTCCATGTTGACTCCGTCTGATGATTAAATCTGATAATCTGATACATTTGAACCTTTATTATCTCTGTTTAGTGAAATAATTTCCTCTGCTTCACACTGTGCTGCTCTAATCTCCGGTTTTACACATTCATGCACAAATTAAAAGCTTCTTTTTTTTTTTGGTACCTTTCTTTTATGTTTTAATTCTTTGTCATAATCCATTTATCTGATATCTGTTTCCTCACCATGATATCTTCTCCTTTGATTGTTGAATGCACCTTTTTAGAGCAAGAATAATTCCTTCAGTCGTCATTATCTTTGAAAAGCTTAAGCAGCTCTACTGTGTTTCTGTATGATCAAATCATGAGCGATCGGAGAATCCAATACACATTCATTCATTTGGTTTCTTGGACTAATGTGTAGAACCATTGATGGTTTAATCTATTAAATGTTACTTTTATTAATGTGTCACCAGCTGCTGTTGTTGTTGATGATGTTGAATAGCATGAATTCGTAAATTCAGTACGGGCCTCTACTTTAGGTCATAGTACTCAACCATCACATAGCATTACTTTACACCTAGTACGGAGTAAAGTCTGGTACTGTATGTTGGAGGCTAAAGAAAGTAGTCCCTTAAAAACACCTTTTCACCTTATCGTTACTAATTCCCGTGTACCCAGCCAGTTAATAATTCATAATTTCCTGCATCTACAAAGCAATGACACTATCATTTGTAGAGTGTAATGCAATAGTAGATTCTGACTCTCTCTCTCTCTCTCTCTCTCTCTCTCTCTCTCTCTCTCTCAGGTTCACAGAAAGACCTTAAACCCTGTGTTCAACGAGACGTTTCAGTTCGGCGTGCCGCTGAATGAGCTACATTCCAGGAAGCTGCATTTCTCTGTGTACGACTTCGACCGCTTCTCCAGACACGACCTGATCGGCCAGGTCGTGGTGGACAACCTGCTGGACTTCAGCGAGGGCAGCGGGGACAAACCCGTGTGGAGGGATATCGTGGAGGGCACAGCGGTAAGGATGAAAGCACATTCATTTCACTTTATTGTTCCCCAATGGAAGATTCTTCTTCCCAACACCGTACAGGTTAGACAACGATCAGCACATAGTAACAACACAGGGGGGGGGAAACACAGCTTTCATAGTACAGTACACAACACTCAAAAAACACACGGCTGATTCAACGAGGCCTACTCTTATTCAGAGGAGATGGCTTCCACAGATTATTCTAGATTAGATCTGAATGAGCCTCTGGACAATATTTGGGTTGTTGCAGCAGGAAATGATGGGCCAAAAGAGAGAACTAGAGACAGGAAGAGAGCATATCAGACAAGACACAAGTGACTGATTCTGGACTAACTTGTTCAACAGTGTGAATCTGAAAGCAGGCCACAGTGATTTCTTCTAAGGAATGGTTTAAGCAACTGAATGAAGAAATACATTCATTACTAAGGACTGAAATGCAAAAAGAAAAGTACTTTTAAATTGAAACTAAAATATTAATCTAAATCACCGTATCTTGCGGAAATATCTAACTTTGAACAGAATGTACTGAATTGACCTGTTTTCTTATTCCTTTCTATGGAGTTGGTTTGCACGCCTAGATTTTGAAAATGCCATTGTTCAATATTGAAAGAGATGAATTACTTTTTCTGTAATCCGGTTTCATTCATCTACCTATCGCTCGGATTGAATTGGTGACATTCTTGAATTCAAATGAGAAATTCAAACAGGCAACCGAGGCAGATCAAATCAACCTTCAGGAAAATCAGCCACGCGTCTGAATGATTCAGATTAGCAGATGGAAACTGGAAAGTTGAGTTTGAACTTAAAATGACCTTCTGTAAAATGCAGAAATTGGAATTCAAACCGTAGAAATTCAGATAAATTGGTTTAAAGAAAATGTTGCATTGCCTTCAATTGAATTGTGTTTCATTACTTTTGTTACAGTTGATATTTCTTGTTCCTTCATGATTGTAATAATTACCATTTATCTCTACTTCAATACATCTCAGAGAATCATGTGCCTCACAGTTTGTTGTTTAAAGATCACATTGTTTTAAGAATGCACGGAATATCTTCGGCTCTGGAAATGTCTCTGCAGTCCAGATGGATTCAGAATGCCTTAATGTTAAAATGCAGCAGACGAGAGTCCGGATAGATTACTGGAAGGGCACCGCTGCTCACATCCAAACTTTTTCATTACGCTATGTCCAAGTAGATTTATATGAAATATTCATAGAGGGCTATTAGCAAATTAGACGTAGCAAAGTCTTCAAAAAATTTGGCATGGATTTTTCATTTATTAAATAAGTTTAAAGCATTAGCCTCTTGGCATTATTTCACTGTTTCTACTTGGGGACATATTGATTAGTGAGGCTCAGAGGCAGTAAGGGAGTCATCAGACCACAGTGTGACCTGAATACCAGCGGTGTCATTACTGAGGAGACCACAGGCAGAGAGACGATCAGTGCATGGGGAGATAAAGAATCCCCTGAGAATCATCACCTCTTCTTAACACTTTTCCGCCACTCTGAGACACAGACCGATTGGCGTATGATTCATTTACTGTGACGGCACTTCCCCTGCGCCTAAACACTCTGCCTGTCCACATTAGGACGTGCGCTGTCACCGCCGTCACTCACAGATGTAGCTCTTTTTCCGTCCTCGGGCCGTCAAACCAGAGGATATCTGTCTGTGAGTGTTTTTCCTGTTTGACTCGCAGCCGTCCAGCTCTGTTCCTTATCCCTGTGTGTGTGTGTGTGTGTGTGTGTGTGTGTGTGTGTGTGTGTGTGTGTGTGTGTGTGTGTGTGTGTGTGTGTGTGTGTGTGTGTGTGTGTGTGTGTGTGTGTGTGTGTGTGTGTGTGTGTGTGTGTGTGTGTGTGTGTGTGTGTGTGTGTGTGTGTGTGTGTGTGTGTGTGTGTGTGTGACCCACAGGAGAAGGCTGATTTGGGGGAGCTTAATTTCTCGCTGTGTTACCTGCCCACTGCAGGCAGGCTCACTGCGACAGTCATCAAGGCCACCAACCTCAAAGCCATGGACCTCACCGGCTTCTCAGGTAAAGGATTAACACACACACACACGCGAGCACATGCACACATCCTACACATATGACAAAAAAAAACAGCTACAAGCGCTGTATGTTGTTATTTCAGGTGTATATTTTATCCTCATTGATGACCATTCAATCACTCAGAATTATAAACGTCTATTTTCAAATCTAAAACATGAACAGAGTCACTTCAATGCCACGGATCACAGAATAAGAAGCAACGTTTCTCCATCAACAGCCGCCTCAGTTTACCACAATGCAATTGTGATGTTGTGTGTTGTGCATTGTTTGCCTCTCATTATCATTTCTGTTGCGTCGTCCTGCGAGCAAAAGTGACACGTTTTTGCACAAATATTTGGCAGAAACACATTTTTTCAAAACCTAATAAATCACTGACATTGAACTCGTTGGAGCATAAAGTGAAAAAAACAAGTAAATAAATAACCATTCATCTTTGCTAAATAATTCCTGGAGTTCATCAGGCAGATTGATTGCGTCTTGCTCCGTTAGAGAATCCGAGGGTATTTTTTTTTTTCCCCTTCAGGAAGTTGATTTTTAAGTTTATACATTATAAATATATATCCCGAAGCTACAAAGTAAAAAAAAAAAAAAAATGTTGCAATGCGTTTCTTACAAGACAAGGAAGCTGCAGGTGTAGCAGAAGTTTCCCCGCTCATACTGACATCCAGAGATGAGAGACTGCCAACGCTCAAATCAAATCCTTCAGTCAAAGACCTGATGATAAACGTCACGCCCCCTCAGATTAAATGAGATCTCAAATGGTAATAACCACCTACCGTTTTTATTGCCACACTGACTTTAAGATGATTGCATTGCTGGAAAGATGCAGCATGAAAATGGAGAGTGTGTGTCTGTGTGTGTTTTCCCTGACGGCTGTCATCTTGTTGCACATGTTGAATGGATAACTGAATTGATTCAACCTGTGCTGCTTTTCTCCCTTTGTGTTCTTAATCCAGCTTTGCCAAGGTGACTTGATTTTCACGCCTTTTATGTGTTTCAGACGAGAATACCTGTGAGCAATTCTACCTCGCAGCATTCGCAAGACTCTAATATTTGTCTCTTTTCTCACTCCCCCCTTTTCCCTTTTCTCTGTATCCTCCCCTGCTTCTCTGCCTTCACCCGTTTCTCCATCCCTCCTACGCTCTTTGTTCTCCTCGTTCTCCTTTTCTCTCCTTCAGACCCGTACGTGAAGGCGTCTCTGATCTGTGACGGGCGGAGGCTAAAAAAGAGGAAGACATCCATTAAGAAGAATACGCTGAACCCCACATACAACGAGGCGCTGGTGTTTGACATTCCAAATGAAAACATAGAAAGTGTCTCCATTATCATCGCAGTGATGGACTATGACTGGTGAGCAGGCCGATGGTGTTGTTATGGGGTTGATAAAACTGATGATTGCTGTGAAGCGTGCTGACTGCTTGCACATGCGGCGTGGTGTTTGCTGTCACATTACGATGGTGTTGTGGCTGTGTTGAACACAACGAGGGCCCCTGTCCTGGTGGAGGCTCCCCTGTTTTACGCTGACAGGCAGGCACCTCATGAATAAACATGATTTATGCAAATGGTAGAAAAAGAAGTGTAAACCCGACAGTATTTGTCTGTTGCTGCAGCAACACTTGGCCAATTGACGTGTTTGTCTATAGGTGCACCGCCTCCCTATTATGTAGTCTGCCCTCCATTTGGCATCTCCATAGGTGTGTGCTTTTGTATGTATTTGCTTGTGCCCGCTTCTGCGCTGACATCACGCCTTTTATGCAGGCCTGTGTGTATTTGTGTGAGCTGCTATTCAATATCCTTCCTCAGCCGCTTTACTCTTTTCCCAGTCCTCAAGGTTGATAAATGAGATTCTCTCTGCCTGTTACTTACAAGCCCTGTCTCCCTCTCTCTCTTTCTCTCCCTGCTTTAATACATCCTCGCTCTCTCTCTCTCTCTCTCTCTCTCTCTCTCTCTCTCTCTCTCTCTCTCTCTCTCTCTCTCTCTCTCTCTCTATCTCTCCCTCACGTCCCTGCCTCCATCCATCGCTGCGCGTCAGTATCGGTCATAATGAGGTCATAGGGATGTGTCGTGTGGGCAGCGAGGCTGAAGGTCCAGGGAGGGAGCACTGGGCAGCAATGCTGGCCAATCCACGCAAACCAATAGAGCACTGGCATCAGCTCGTGGAGGTAATGAGCGTATGATCACGTGTGTTCATGTGTGTGAGCATGACTTTGTGTGTAACTGTGTACCCATATGTCGCAAGCTTATCCTTTTTCCACATATGTAATGTTGAGTTCTTCAGTCAGGGGCTGATAACCAAGAAGATTTTATCACATGAGGATTATCATAATCACTAGAAGTAGTAGGAGCAGTGAAACTGAAAGATGTGCTGTAGTACTTGAGATAGCAGTACAGAAGTAATGGTACAGCACCATTAAAGGGATATTTTTGTAAAGGTTATATAACAATTGTATTTTTTAATATTTAAAAGTTTAAAAGGTTCCATTATGAGTTACATGCTGACATCCATTACAAAGTTTAAGTGGCAAAATGTGGCAAATGATCACAATTAAATTAGCTAAATAATCAAAAGGGTCGTTATGTGGAACAAATTTTAATTACTTCATATATTGTTGATTAATCAATGAATGGCAGTGCGTCATATTTTTGAAACTAATTATACTTTCCGAATAAATCAAAGAAAAATAACTGAAGTAAAGCCGTATTGGAGTTTAACGTTTGAGTATAAACAAATTATTAATCCTAATGTTGTAGTATGTGTGAAAGAATTCTATTGTTCTCAGCTCATAGTGATTACTTCTCTCGACCACTCGCATATCTGTAAAAAACATGAAGCTCTCTTTGTGTGTGTGTGTGTGTCTGTGTCTGTGCAAATTAAACCAAAAGTCTATGATGTGTTTATTATGTAAGCTCTGAAAGTCTTTATACTTGGCTAACCAGCTGCTGGCTGTAAGTCACCTCAACATGTGGCGTTCTATGCAGAAAAGAGAATGGTGTCCATTCTTTAACCTATTCTCAGGAAAAATGTTTATAAGCGTATTTCCCCATTTTTTTATGGAACAGTTCTCCGTTGCGCGAGCTAGCTGGAAATCCAAAAACAGAGACTGAAAAATGAACCCTACCATAGAGCTAAGATATGACCATGCTCATAGTGTTGGCTGCTCTGTGAACTCAACATATCAGTTTGAAATCCCTCGCTGTGAGCAGAGACAGTGAATGAGCGCTCACGTTCATCTAGGTACCCAGCGTTGCTGAGCACTGTGTCAAGTGACATATTGATTAATTTCTCTGTGGATTTAACATACTTTGAAATTCAGGCTAGTCAACTCCTCTGAAGTTAAGAAAACACTCAGAAAACTGACAAAATTGAGTACAATTAATTTAACAAGGCTTAACATGGGATCGCAGCGTCTGTGGATAAAAAATGTTAAATTGGTTAGCCGAGTGAGGCTATCATTAGCAGTGCTATAACCGCCAGCCTTTGATCCTCTTTGAAGGTTGACATGCCCGTGCCTATGCTGGTTACGCATTGCTCTGGTCGAGTAGTTATATGCCAGTTTAACTTGACACAGGCCACACACAACTTTATCTCCATTTTCTAGATCACAGTACTGCTAAACCACTCCTGTTGCAAGAAGCCTACAGTCCACTGTGCTGGTTTACATCCAGGTGGTAGAGCATTCTGGCTGCTGCATTGCAGTTTACACATAATATTTGACCAGGATCGCTGGCCTGAATTAATACAAATATTTATAATAATTTATACCAACAAGGTATTCTGGTCCCAACTAGCAATTTTGAAAATGTTTAACCCTTTAATCCCCTAATTGCACACATCCCTAGTTTCAGTTTCAGTCAGCTGTACAACAATTTAAGGCAAATGTATCTACTGGTATTGTTGAAGTCTGTTCTCATGAACATCTGTAGGAGTTTTATGAACAAATCAATACAGATTCCATTGGGAAATATTTCAGTGTTTTATGCAAATTGTTGCCTGCTAGGTCTGTAAAAACAAGTCAGAACGTCGGTCACATCAGTAACGAATTTGAAACTCCACATCAAGTTAAAGTATCCGGCCACTCTTGGGAAATATCTGTAAATAAAAGATGACGATGGAGGCAAACCAGGCTCTACAAAAAAAGGAAAGACTAGCTTGATGCAGCTTAAGAAAAATGAGATAAATAAACCTCCCTTCGGTCATTTTTGGGATTGTGACCTGTGAACATGAACTAGTCTGATTTTATTCGGTGAGAACTGGCTTTTGAGCTGGCTCTTTTTAAGGCCCAATGTGCACAGCACTTAAACAGACTTTATTATGAACTATAAATATTACTCTAACTAAGGATAACATAACTTCAGTGATTCATACTCTGCCATAACGAATGATTGCGGTAGATTTAGGTGACAAAGCTAACATCTTAGCATATTGCCTTGTCCAAAGTCATGTCCTTTTTTTCATAATGTGGTGGGTGATTAGAATTAGTTAATTTGATCCATTAGCATCCTTGCTATTGTTAAGGAAAGTGATTAAAGACATTGTGCAAAACAGACCACACTGTGTTAGCTACATGATAAGCATGAAGGGACATTTCCTGTGGACTTGAGAAAAATGTAAAAGTAAATGTACTTACTGTAGTTGCTTTCCACCACTTGGGCATAACAGTAGGCTATTAGTAGTGGTAAAAGCATTTAGTGACATATATTTAATCAAAATAAATGTATAAGAAGTGTCTCATTTGTCATGAAGAATTAATAGAAGCAAAATCTCTATTTCCCTGCAGGAGAAAGCAATTGGTACATTCGTGTCAAAGACTGCCACAGCATCCTCCCCTAAGCCTCATATCGTCGTGGACAGTCCTCACTCTGATTAAGGCTGTGAGTCTTATTTCTTTCTTATCAACATGCTTATATCTTTGAGAGATTATTTCCTGAACTTTGCATGAGTTTTTGTTCTATTATTAATCTACATACTGTAGAATCCATATTTCCAGATCACCATGTTCTGCTACCTAAAGGTTTAAATCATCAGACGGTGCAGCAGATGATCTGCTTTTGGATTTACACTGGAAAACTGATGGAGTCTTTAAAAGCATGTTTTAACTGAGCGTACGATAAAGTGGAGGCTGTGGAGCTGTCAGATGTAGAAGCTCTAAGGCAGCAGCATCTGTATAATCTAGATGTTATGGGTTATGTAATGCACTCCCCTCCATCTTCAACCCAATCTTACAGTACTGCATACTGTTTATATATTCTCTCACCACCCTGCTGTCTCTCTCTCTCTCTCGCTTAATCTGCCCCTTTTTCCTTATTCCCCTCTTTCCTCAGGTCATTATCATCTCCAGCTCCAGATGTCCCCTTCCTCCCTCTCATCTGTGAATAATTCTCTCCATCAAAGACAGAGAGACATGGAGACACTGCTAGTGTCCGACTGCTAGCGCTGTTTTGCTCCCGCTGATGAATCCTCAGAGTCCTGTGCTGTCTTTAATGGAGGAAAGAAAAAAATAAACGACATCCATCACATGCTACACCTTGAGCATCAGACTACACATTAACAAAACACATGCACACGCCAAATGGTAAAGTAGGACTGATATCAGGTGTAAATGTGGGATCAAACAAGGGACACACACACACACATACACATAAACACAGGGATACACACAAAGTTTGTAGTATGTGCGTAGTTCATGTGTGCTTCAGATTAGTGTAGTATTTCATCTAGGAGGAGTGTGATGTAACAAACTGTTCTCTCTCTATTGAAAACAAAACAAAAAAAGAAAAGAGAAAGCCATCCCAGAATGGTCATTCCAACCAGGACCAAAGGTTCATGCCCTTGTACAGACTATAAAAGAAGAAAATCACTATGTCGATATTTTTCTTTGCAACATTGGTGTACAGTATGTGCCGTACTGTATGGGAAGACATCTCATGTAGTACTCAGCAGGACAAAACATCCGAGGTGGATTCTTTTTCGGGCCATTTTGGATGCCTCCTGTGGGCTCCGTACCCTCTTTGTTTAGGACTGAACTTGCTTTTTTTTTTTCCCCAGAGGAAAGACGATAAAGCGTCTTTATTGATGTCAGAGGAGCTAAAAAAAAAAATGAGGACGGACTCATTGGTTTAAGCATGTTACGCATCCTTGAAATGTGTCCCTCTTCCTGATGCTTTTCGTCACTGTCCTCATGGTGCTCATCAGTATCAACTTTCTGTTTTGAGGTTATCTTTGAGTTTCCAACATTATACATTTAATCATGGAGAAAGAAGTTTATAATTGCCAATAATGGTCATCTACCGAGCTTTTGAGAGGGGTGGCTGAGTTGATCGTTGTTAAACCTGCAGACTTTTCCTGAAACAGGACTACACAGGTCGAATAAAACCTGCGTTAAGGATCGGACCAGCATCTGTTGGGATTGCACTTGCTGGAGGATGTATTCTACAGGGAAGGACACCTACACTCTATTTTGATTTTTTTCTATCATTCCAGATCTTTCTTTTCTTTTTCTCAAAAAAGTCACCATCCTGCTTCATCTGAGAAAATGTCCACATCGTGTCTCTGACAAGACTCAAGAAGGACACACACGTCTGTGTTGCTTTTATCAGTGTGTGTTATTTCCGTGTTTGTGGGCGTGTTTGTTTTGTATTTGTGCGCGTATGTGTGTGTGTATGCCTGTGTATGTGGGTCACTGAGACCTTGTATGTGACACGTTACCACCTCCCGTCTTGTCCTTTTTTTCCCGTCTTTGCCTCCCTCACTCCCCCCCCCCCCCAATTCCGGTCCCTGCATCCTCAGACTGTAACGCTTGTCTCAGAGCCAAACGTGTCTTCTGTCCCGTGTATTTACAAGGAGCCACTTTGTGTGTGTGTGTGTGTGTGTGTGTGTATGTGTGTGTGTGTGTGTGAGAGAAAGTGTGTGTGCACTATACGTGCCTCATTGCACTAGGTGGGGAAACGCTGTCTTTCATAGACATTAGTTTGTACTGTCTATGTCGTCTCTGAAATCAGCTGCCAATCATCCAGCCCTCCTCCTCCTCCTCCTCTCTTACCCATTGCCTGATGTAAGTAACTGTGTTGATCGTGTACTTCTTTCAGTAATTTGTGTACTGTATGTCCGAGGGAAAAACAGATGGCACAGTGACTGAAAACCAAACTCTTGGGTGTGTTTTAAATTCAATTTCTAAGAAGGAACCCCAAAAAAAAATATGGAAAAAAAAAACAAAACAAAATTTGAGGCTCATTTCTTATCAGGACAAATTTAGATCCCCCTTAGAGCAAGACAGCAGGGAGGAGGTGTTGCGAGAAAAACAAGCACCTGGAATTTCTGCACTTCCTCTGTAAGCCGATACAGATTTATAAAGCCATGTCTGTCACCACTACTACGACTACCACTACTGTAACCTCAGCAAAACAGCAGAACAACACCTCACTACATTTACTCGTATTGCTATTGTTGCCATTTCTATCTCCTCACACACACACATGCTTTTATAAAGGTGTGTGTGTTTCAGGGAAGGGATCTAGTTTCTGGCTTTTCACCTTTGGATCATGAAAGTGCATTTAGACTTTAAGGTGTGTTTGATGGAGGATAAGGCAGGTTAAACATCCTGCATTTTGTGAGCTTCATAAGATAGGGGCATATTTACAGGGTGGCAATTTTCCTCTGATGTCACGCTCAGGGTGGTTAGCTGACACACTGGTATAATCTCAAACCGATGTGTTCCATGTTGTAAGCCATAAATATGCAGGCCATCTGGACAGTGGGCTATATTTCATAACTCCTAGCTACTGTTTCCCAACGGCTTATGCTAGTACAACCAAATTCGTGGTAATATTTGAAAGGAAGTGGTTGTAAATTCATAACTTATATTGGCTAACATTAGCATTGTTCCAAACAAAACAGTACATAGTTCTTGGCTGTAACTACTTGGGTAACTGTCTGGCCAACATTATGTTAACAACACATCAGGTAACATTTCTTTAGCTAGTGTTTAACTCCCGAGTAAACATTATGTTAGCATTTCAGTCGCTAGGAATTCACTCCTTTCCTAAAGTGTTGTGTAACCCTACAAACCAGTAATATTGGCTTTAAGCTAATCTTTTGCTAATGTAATCAATCTACATCCTCACACACAGAAGAACAACTCTATAACAGTATTTTAGCTTCTCACAGTGAGCATGATGTCAGAGGAAAATGGTCGCTATGTGAATATGGTCAATTGAGTGAATTTAGTACGTATAGTATTGATCCATTGGTCTTGAGGCCTTGTAACTGTCTCTCTCTGCTTGTGTCTGCCTTATTTAGCCCCTGTGTTACTGCCTGGTGATGGATTACAAAACTCAAAGTCGAAGCAGTACATTTCCTTGTTCCTTTCCTCCCTCAGTCCTTTCCTGCTCTCTCTGTTTCTGCCTGTCTGATTACTGTCTGATTACTCATTCTCTCCTTCACCAACGCTTACCTTTCCTCCCCCAACCTATACCCTGTCTCCCCCTCACCTATATGTTCCTCTCTCTTTTTCTCACCCTGTTTCCTTTGCTATCTCCCATCGCTTCCTTCCAATCCCCTTGCCCTCTTTCTTTCTTTCTGTGTATGACGACCCCCTTTCCCCCCCTCTCTATTCTCTCTCGCTGTCTTCTCGTGTTAGTGCAGTTCTGAATGGTCATGGGGAAACATGTTTGCATGCTTATATTAACATGAATGATGTCAACTTGATGCAATGAAAAATTATATAAGTGATGCTTTAAGCAAAAATCTGACAATGAACTTGATACTAATACTACTAACGACGACTACATGGAGACCTAGCAATTGTTTATCTCTATGGTCAAAAACAACGATGATGAAATAACATTGTTTATGCTGTATTTATCTTTCTTGAATTGGTATTCTTTTCAATTGCTTTTTTATATATAATTTATTCAAGAGGTTTACTTTTTTATTGGTTAAAGCTGAGAATTTGTGTGAGGGGTTCAGTCAGGACAGCAGGATATCGGTGAATGTGTAAGTAACAGTGTGGCTGAAGCAGTGATAAAGGAAATAAAGGATATGTATCATCCAGCTTTGTGTTTCTCACTTCTTTTAATCCAGCGAGTTGGGAGCGAGAAGAGGTGCTGAAGCTACTGTCACACATCTCAGGCAGAGTGCTAAATATAAAGTGCAGAGCCCTGGGCATTTCAGATGTACACAGTCTATATTTAACCCAGGCATGGAAGGTAGGACACTTTACCTGGACAGAAGCAGCCTGAACTTTAGTTTTTTTTTTCCCCATCACCAACCTCTCAGAGTTTCTGCTGTGCATTAAGTCGTGTGTAATTATTCAGCCACTTTGTCATGAATTCTTTATTGTGGCCGCGTTTTCCCTAAATGCAAAGTGGAGCACGGCTGCCTGCCCTCCTGTGTGTACTTCTATCCATCTGGCCTGCCTGATTCTATTCAGTCCCCCTTTTTATATTTAAAAATGCTCATATTATTTGTCATGTGCTTATTATCTTGTGTGAAAGTGCAGATGCACGACACTGGTATAGCAATCAGAAAACTCCAGTGCTTCAGCATGGAGCAGAGGTAGGAGGGAGGCCGAGCTCAGATGTGTAGGGGAATGACAGAGAAGGAGGAGTAGGAGAGGATTAAACAGACGAAGGAGGATGAAGAGCGGGAGAATGCCAGTGAGGAGGAGGAGGAAGAAACGGAGGAGGAGGAGGACACGAATGGGAAAAACCTGGAAAAGAGAGGGGATACAGTAGCTGCATGCAGGATATGGATGTAGAGAAACAGAAGGTGGAGGAGGATGACTCCGTATATAGACACACTCATCATGGGGCACCTGCAGCATACTGACAGCGGTAACAGTTCAA
This sequence comes from Labrus mixtus, assembly GCF_963584025.1. Taxonomy (NCBI): domain Eukaryota; kingdom Metazoa; phylum Chordata; class Actinopteri; order Labriformes; family Labridae; genus Labrus; species Labrus mixtus. Next base: position 16,422,897 of record NC_083631.1, on the reverse strand, counting down.
CAAGAGCAAAAAGAACACACACACACACACACACACACACACGTGACAACGCACCAGTTAGCACAGCTTAAACGCTGTAGACTGTTGCAAAAGAAAAGTAGGAGGAGGGGCTGGGAGGGGGGGGGGGACTGTTGTCTCCATGGCAACGTTCCCACCGTGCAAAAAAAAAAAAATCATTTAGTCGGAAAGACATTTCACTCAGTTCAGTGAGCTGAAAGAGGCAGAGAGGGAGGGGGAGCAAGTTAGTGACTGGGGGAGGTATGTGCAATATAGAGCTGTTTGTATCACACTGGAGGGATTTAGCTAAAGTAAGCTGACAGCAACACATTAGCTCTTATAGCTAATATATCTGGTTATTAAACATAATGATAATGAATTCTCTCACATGATTAAAGATGTATGCAATAGATTCGTGTTCTATTACAGTTTCCTTTGTATGACCTTTTGTAGGTACTTATGTCATATTTTTAAATTTGCCATTAGGCTGCTTCCATCTACAAAACCTTGCGTGACCATCACTTCTAACTTTTGTTTTCTTATCCTGAAAGCAGTGAGCGGGACCACTTATTATGCTACGTACACAGTTTTTTAACAACACTATAAATAATACCCCAAACCTTTCAAAATAATGAATTCAATGAATGCATGCAAGTGGAAACCTCAAACAGCGGGAGTATTAAAGTAGCTTGGCTCTGCAGGGGGAGAGTGTATTAAAACAGGAGCTGGGCTCCAGGAGCTGACCTTCTCTTTAAATTGCTCTCAAGGAAGAACTTTATGATATTCACCTTACGAAAAGAAACTTCTGTGAAAATTCCTTTGACATTATTTCTCTGGCATCACGACTTCAAATCAGGAACACTAAAGAGTTTGGCTGACTGTGGCTTTCTTTACCAAATGAGTAAAATGGAACCATTTAAACAAGAAGTGGACGGAAAAGTCGTAACATCTCCAGCACAGCACATGCCTCAATAAAGAAATTCCCCCAGAGACTGTCAGGGTACTATCACAGCATCCCAAATACTCTGGGTAGCTCTGGTAGCCCATTTGTGTGGCTGTCAGTGTATCAGCACGCTGGCTGTGATTACCTGTTGTGAACAGACCATCTGGCCCTCAGCGTCCCAGCTGGGTACCACGGTCAGGAGACGGATTGTCTTTATTGAACCACCTGGACCTCGCAGACAAAAAGCACCCAGGGACCCAGCATATTTCTCATTCATATTTTATTATATAATTCTCTGACCAAACAAAAAACAAAATGGAAAAAGGAAAACACTGTCAACTTTTTTTCCAAAGGCAAACCCCGAAGAGCAGCCTTCCTGTAATTGCTTGGCAACCACTGGCACCGTGTGTGTTGAAGTTCAAAGCAGCGAGACGCACCATATATCCCTCTGAGCCGCGAAAAGCTTCAGAGTTGCAAAGTAAAAGGGTGCCTACGCATTCACATTCTCACACACATTCACAATCTGGTCTGTCAGTTTAATTTGACCACGTTGCTCAGTCAGAATCAAAAGCTCTGTCAGCGGGGTTTATTATTTGCATCTCAGGGGCTGCCTCAGGCAAAATTCCTCCCCCAGATGAACTTTTCTTGGGTCACCGGAAGTGGCTCTATTCTCTGGTGCCAAAATGGAAAAGCCGCTTGAGCCTACAGCTTCTTGCCCTCCCCAGAATTTGGGTTAAATTGATATGGAGCATTTATTCTGTGGGAGGTTTTGAGTTTGATGAGCTGTGAAACCCTTCACTGAACGCTGCGCTGAGCTGCCTGGCTGGCAGGGCCACAGGGGACTAGATGCTATTGTTGGACCCACAGAAACAAGTGCTGCTATGTGCTACAAGTACAGGTTAGCCACTGGAGTATTGCGCTGATCTGACAGCAGGAGAGGATGCTGATGGCTAGTGTGGTAATTAATACGATGTTGTTTTCCCCTCTGAGGTTATGGAGGGGAGAAAATATAGAAAACACAAGGACAAGCTAAAGTTAATAGCCAGGTTCAGTGATTGAATTATTAAGTCACAAGTGTTTTACATGCATTTAAAGGTTGTTAAGTTAATGAATAGAGGAGACATTTTCTAATGAAAGAGACGACTGTATATGATGTCCATTACCCCGGGAGCTTTTCCTTTATGTGACTTTGCTCAGTCTAAATAAAGGACCACACTTACTATAGATAGACTGAAGTCCCTTCATGTTTCAATCTGTACCCTTGTCTCTGATAAGGCCAGACAACTACTGTACTTACTGTAGAGATCTGCTGACATCTCCTGGAGACATGCTTTAACAGCACTTACAAATCTGCAGTGATGTTGCAGAAAGCTCTTTTTTTTCCAATGTAAAAGAAAACTGTATTTTCTCTGACAGACTTTTACCTTTGATAGATTTGTCTGAAACAAACCCTATGTTTATAGAGGGCCTGCACAATAAAGGATTATTGCAGATATCCTTTTTCCAACTCATATTGGCTGATTGCTGATGCCTATTTTGATTAATGCAATTTATTTTCACCTAATTGTTAAGACCATCAACTCTGTCAAGTTTCTTTCCTAAACTATAGTTTTTTGTCTTCACGTCTTTAAGTGTCCTTATTTTACTTTTCATTAACAGCACTATGAGTTTTACGACAGCGCAGTTACACTAAGAGACCTTCGGTAGGCACCAAAGACCTCCAATAATGGCCACCTAGCATGTTTTCATCATGGATTCTGAAAAAACGTGCCCCTTGTCTGACCCTTGAGTGCCGTATGTCTCAGACATCACCTCACTTTTTGTTGTGGGTCGATATTCTGTGAGGGGGAGGGGCCTAGCACGTCTTGTAGCTGCTGCTGTCCACTTAATAACAGAATATGTTCAGTATGATTAAACTTTCTTTAAACTTCAATCCAGATGGAGGCAGAACAGTATTAGCTCCAGGGTTACATCAGTCTAATTGATCTTTGCCAGAGTAATTGGAATATCATTTTGTGCTGATCAGCAGAACAAAAACACCGTCATTATAATTTTGTTATTGTAATCAATGGTTGTGTGATTTTTTTTTTTAGTAACAGTCAGGGTTAAAGGAAGTCTTGAATAGATTCTAAATTCCACAATAAAAGAATTAACTCTGCTGCCCACCTGCTTTGTCTTGTTTTGTGACACAAAAGTGCAGGCCATTCCGTCTTGTAATATGATAAAAGCCTTAATTTCTCCTGAAATGGATGTTACATCTTCAGTGTTACAGAAATGTATCATGTTTTTTTTTTTTATGGCAATCAAGCTGATAAAAGATGTTCACAAAATAGTCCTAATATCTCTGAATTCACCATAGAACAGAAGGTCATCTAGGACAGGGGTTCCCAAACTTTTCAGGTCGTGACCCTCAAAATAAGGGTGACAGAAACTGGGGACCCCCCACTGTTCTTTAAGGTGGTTAGTTAGGTATATAACGTAGCGACAGCCACGCACACACTAATAAACCTATCCAAAAACTAGGAACACAAAATAATACAACAGCCTAAAAGAATTCAAAATTTAATTTCACTTAATGATACTGTCTTATACGACATTGGACTACTTTTTGTATATTTACAAAAATGGTAAAAAGATATACTTATGCACTTTTAATTTTTTTTATGGAAGGCATCTCGCGACCCCCCTCTTGGTGGCTGGCGACCCACCTTGGGGTCCCGACCCCCACTTTGGGAACCACTGATCTAGGACATGTGTATGACATAACCTAATCTGGATCAGAATTTGTTTGCACCACAAATCTGGATCGTGCTCTTTGAAGGTTTAAACCCTTTTGGTTTGGTTACATGATACAATAATTAACTGAGACAAGAAAGTCTTATTTTACACACTTTCCCAGAAAACTTAAGGTCTGATTTGTAATTTTGTAATTTAAACTTACAAGTGAAAAGTCAAATAACTTGCTTTTATGTTGAGATAACAGTCTAAAGAAGATACAAATGACATATTTTAATGTTTGGTGTACTTACTTAAAAAAATGACAGACTTTGATATACATACCTTTTGAATTTTTGTTTCAATTTTCAATTTCCGCCTAAACTACATGTGTGTTTAAGTGTGAAGAATTCAAAAATTGAAAATGGTATTGATAAAAACTTTGCATAATTGAAACTAATAACTATCTGTGAACATCCTTTCCAAATGTGGTGAAATTCTGATTCTGATTCCCAGAGATACATGTGATGAGGCTAGAGCTGTCCCTTTTGGAGAAACCCTAATTTGACCTATTTTAGTTTTTTGGTAAGATGCATAAAACATCCAAAAAAAGTTATTTTGCAGTAAAATATTTTTATACAACCATCCGTTTCATAAACTAGACATGTTCAAGTTATGAAAAAATATGGTTGTGCTTTGTTCTACCTCGTATCTTTTAACTTTTAGGGGCCCAAGTCTACTCTACTATTAGTTTAGTGAGTCTGTGGTGAAAAGCTCTGTTCAAGATTTAGAACTGCGGGGGGCAGCACAAGCGGAAGAGACGAAGACGATCGCTCCTACGTCACTAGTCGTGGGCGTGTCTAAACGTCACTTCCGTCAAAAATACAACAAACGATAAATCCAGCAATGCTCTGCATGCTCTGCTAAATCGGGCATTTCGATGTTATAACTGTGTTAAACTCATCCCAAGATTCGACTGGCACCCTTATCCCTCCAGGTCAGTCCACATCCCTTTATAGCGCGATGGCTGCTGGCTAGTTAAGCCTTTTCCCTCCACTGTTTTAGCTCTTTCGTTCACTGACGTTTAGCTATTTCGCTAGCTAACACTGGATTATTTCAAAAGATAACCATGAAAGTTGACCGGGAAGACTGTGTTTTCTTTCGTTTTCACGACTTCTGGTGCTCCGCGAAACTGAAAGAAGCTATTATTATTCGTAAACGACGATTTATTGGTCAGGTTAATTTACATTCGGGTTAGCCAGCAGAGTATCTTCAGGCGCATACATTATTATTTCTTTCTCTTGGGTTCAGTAGAAATTGAAGTTAGAAACTAGTAAACTTAATTTGAGTGAAACTTCAGTTATTAATGGTATTTCTTTCTGGATGACAACAACTGAAGAAAAATGACAAACACACCATCTGTTAGTCATTTTACAAACAATCCTCTGAATGTACACTTACTCTTGGTAGGAGATTGTTATACATGACTTTATACATTAGACATCAAATATTGATCTTTGTTGTATTTAACTCCTAATAATAAATTAATGGATGTCTAAGAGAATGATACCGATATTCTATATTGCAGATTTTCCCCATGCATTAAGTAGTATCGAGTATTTGAATGAGTTGCATATATCATATATCAAACTGTATTGTGGGCTCATGTTTTTTTGTATGGGTGGGATATGTATGTATATATGTGTTGTGTTGTGTGTTTGTATGTATGCTGGCTGCTGGAACATCTACATTTCCCAGCTGGGATGAATAAAGTATGACTTATCTTATCTTAAAGTAGTCACATCTTATGTTGTATGTCTGATGTTTGAGAACTATACAGGTCCTAGTTTCAGGCTGTTGATCCTCTGGGTAAATCCCTCTGGGAAATGGAAATGCCTGTGGTAGATTATTCTGCAATAAAGAAAGGCTGCTAGTTTCTGCAAGTTTGATTAAGCAATTTCAAACGGATTCTAAACATAAAGAGATCTGCAGCCTCCAAAACCAAAAAAAAAAAAAAAACACCTTTCTGTCTTTTCTTCTTATACACGGATGAGCGGGTACACGGGGCAGCTTTTTACGGTTTCATCGCCTCAGTTCCCTGGCTCCTCTGAAACACTTAATTCCTAATAAGTCCTGGTCACAATAATCTATTCGAGTGGTATTTCTCACGCTCCCAAGGGTTTTATATGTTGTTGCTAAACCACAAGTTAGTGCAAAAAATAAGTCAAATCTGTCCTCTTGTTGTGCAGACTCTTGGTGGCAGGTTTCGTCACTCATGGAGCCCTCCACCAAGCCTGGAAACAACCAGGTGGCTGATGTGGTGTTCGTCATCGAGGGGACGGCAAATCTTGGACCCTACTTTGAATCTCTGAGAAAAAATTACATCCTACCAGCAATCGAGTAAGAGAACAGAGTCACTCCCTGTTGCTGTTGTAGCTTTGGTGTTTATGCTATTGTGTCTAAATTCCACTATTTTGTTGATCGCAGATATTTCAATGGAGGGCCTCCAGCAGAAACAGATTTTGGTGGAGATGTGAGTGTTTCCCTCTCTTTTTTCATGATTCTTTGTCCGTTGATTTCATTATGTTGAGAAGCGTTTGTACATGTTGATGAACATGAATGTGTTTCTTTGTGTTGTAGTATGGAGGAACACAGTACGGCTTGGTGGTGTTCAACACAGTGGATTGTGCTCCAGAGTCGTATGTCCAGTGTCACGCGCCAACAAGCTCTGCCTACGAGTTTGTGTCATGGATCGACAGCATCCAGTAAGTGACTAGTACCGCAAAGTTGTCATTCTAATCATGCTCATTTTCATTCTAGCGGAAGTAAGCACACCATGTAAAGTTGAAAATGTTGAACTACCCTGTCCTTTTGTCCCTCTCAGGTTCATGGGAGGTGGAGCAGAAAGCTGTAGTCTTATAGCAGAGGGACTCTCTGTGGCCCTGCAGCTCTTTGACGACTTTAAGAAGATGAGGGAGCAAATGTGAGGAAATCTTTACGTTTCATACACATATATATACATATATTTATATATATATGTATTCTAAGTACAATCTCTCCACACTAACTAACACCAGTCTGTGAAATGTAATGTAACTCCCAGCCTGTTTCAGACTAGAAGAATATCATCTTTGGTGTTAACAAATTAGGCAGTAAGAGCAACACAACCTTTTTAAATTAATAGATCGTTGTCATTAATTTGCTTGATAAGTGCTGACCCTGCAAAATGTTGCCTTAGTGTTAGATGTCAGTCTAAGGTAAAGAAAAAAAAAAGGAGGAGTAAACGGATGTTGGCTTTTCTAAGTAGTAACTCAACAAGGACAAAGTTTCACACTTTTTGCTTTCTGTCTTCCTTCCTTTGCCAGAGGTCAAACCCACAAGGTGTGTGTGCTGCTGTGTAACTCTCCTCCTTACCTGCTTCCTGCTGTGGAGAGCGTCACCTACACGGGCTGCACAGCAGACAACCTGGTTAAAATCATCAGAGATGTGAGTGATCACTCAAACTGTACTTCATGGCTCTGTATGCTTAACAACAACAAAGAGTTAGAAATATGTTATGGATTGGTTATTTTCTGTAATCTATCTATTTTAATTTAATCGATTGGTAAATAAAATGCAAAACTGTCCGTTTAATCGAATTTTTTTCCTATTTTTTTTTAGAGAGGAATTAATTTCTCTGTGGTCGCCCCGCGCAAACTGCCCGCTCTGAGGTCTTTATTTGAACGGGCGTCTCCAGTGGGAGGTGCTGTTGAACCCCATCCAGACTACAGTCAGGACCCCTTCCACATGGTCCTGGTCAGAGGCATCTCGCTTCCTGGTGAGAACAAACGATTTAACACCTTGTTGGTGTGGGCGCCACCAGTCTGTCCACATCTTTAAACTTTCCTTAAAAGAAACTATGTTATACTTTGAATATCTTCAAACTTTTTAACTAATACATATTTGATTATTTATGTAACATTTTTTCCAGCACTTCTTTTTAAACTGTATCTTTCTGTAGGTTCAAAGGTAAAGCTGTTCTTTCCTTCTTTAATATTAATAATGATAAACTCTGTTTTGAAACCATAAAGGTGGCACTAGTAAGGTGCGGAAAGTTTCATGTAAAGCAGTTTAAGATACACATAAATGTAGTTTTCTCAAGAATTAGCAAAGACCAAACCATATTTAACAGTGTGAATATTGGACCATATCCTGTCTGTTTAAAGATGGAGTCAGTAGAAATGTTTAAACTTAATAACATAGGAGAGAAAGGACAGAGGAGTTTTTGTCTTTGCAGAGTGTAGTATTGTAAGCAATGTGTTGTCTGTAGAACAATGCAGAGAAGTGTACTTTAGTCTCCCAGTTCAAACTGCTGCGTCCTAAGCTCCTTATCTCCAGACACACTTTTGATCGGATGTTACACCACTTTTTTTGTGTGCATTCGTTTAGGCTGAAATCAACTGTGTCGGCATCGTTTGTGTCTGTGCTTTTACTCTGAAGCTTAAATTGCCTTTTTATTATGTGTTTGCTCTGAGCCTCGTCCTCTAATATCAACAGACTTTTTTCTTCTGTCAGATTTAGTTTTCATATCATTTTGTGCAGCTCTCAGTAATTACATTCCTTCTGATGTACTTTTAAGACACTCATTGCCAGTTTCACATGTTCAATGCTGCTGGTGATATATATATATAAAAAAAATAAAAAAAATCACACAATGGTACTCTAAGACGATTATGAACCCAGGTTGCTCCTGAGTTGGCGGTGGATTAAATAAAGACCATTTGAGCTGCTCCTAATGGTTCCTCCTACACTTTTTTTTTTTGTGAGTGGGAGGGAATTCCTGGTAAATGTTTCTAATCCTCGACATTTAGAGGAGAACTGTTTAGCTCCTACATTACTTATAGAGCACTCTTAAATTCACATCTCAACAATGTCTGTCTCCAGTTTCCTTAGGTGGAGGTCCTGGGCCGCTCAAACCCGTCCTCCCCCCTCAGCCTAACAGCCAGCCTCTTGGTGGAGCATCTCAGCCTCCTCCACCCATAAATGCAAACCATCCATACCAGGTAATGGACATGCAGCCACACAGGGCTGTAAGGCCTCCTGGACACCTATTCCTTTCCGTCTGCTTTTGGCTCAGTTTCAGGCGGTGGTGTTTCTGTTCCCTCCCTGAATTGTTTTGTTTTTCTTTTAATCTGCTTGCTGACAGAATCCGGCCGCCATGAGTGCTGCTCAGGTGGCTGCACAGATGGCTGTGGAGGCAGCGAACAGCCAGAAGAGTCGCTGTGAGTTACCCTTTCTGTTAGCGAGGCTTTTAGCTGTGGTGTCTCCATGTCTGTTTTCTCTATGTGTGACTATTTGAGCATCTAACAGTGAGGCTTAATGCGCTTTTGTTTCTGGAAAATAATCCACAAAGATTGGTATTTCAGGATCTCAAGATTAATTAAAATGAACCAAAAGTAAGTTTATTTTAAGCGATTGTACCTGATGGGTGTTTTCCTGTTTTCTTTTCTTTCTTTGGACGTGTTCCTGTCCCTCCTCCAGTCCCAGGAATGGTCAGTCAAGGTTCTCCGTTCACCGGCCAGCCAACCATCCCATCGGTCCCCGGGGTGAAGCTCAATCAGCTCAGCATATCTACGGTCACGACGGGGACCCAGCCCCTGATGCCACAGCAACAAGTTCCTCCCAGTCAGCAGCAAGCAGTCCCGCCCCCAGGGCAGCCTGTGCCCAATCAACAGCAGCAGCAGATGCCACCTCAGCAGCAGCAGCAGCCCCTAGCAAATCAGCCCACGGTGCCTTCAGCCCAGCCCAACATGGTAAACTTTGAGAGTTCATATTAAAGACAAAATAAAAACAAATCAGTTCAGAAAAAATCTTATTTTATCCTATTGATTAAAATAACATGCATTCCCACTGCCATGAAGAATAACATCAGGAGTTTGGGATATTGACTATACATTTGTACAAACTGGTGCCAATCCAAGTAGACCTTAGAAACACAAAGAGTTTGAGTCTATATTTCACTGGCAGCCAGTGAAAGGAGGCCAGTACCAGAGAGCCGCTTCTCACTGCTCCTGTTTTGATCTTCAGTCGCTGCAGGCAAGCTGGGGATGACTGACTTCCTCCCACATACAGAGAAATACAGACATCTGAATGTGAGCTAATAGTAGCACTTACGACAGAATCCAACAGACTAAAACGGATAATTATTTAGATTGATTCAGTGAGAACAAAATTACTAACAAATCTGATGACCGTATTTGATTGTTAACGATTAAGCTTAAAAGACAGCCAATGACAGCCTCTGGTTGGCCAACATGGTTTTGATGTAAAAGCAATTTAATTGCAATAATTTTGAATAATGGGGATTGGATTCTTTTTTATATGTCTAAGATTTGATCCACTTTGTGCTGCATTCATCCCGACCAACATTTGAAAGAGTTAAAATAAAAAAGAAAGTTCACAGCACTCAGCTGAGGTCCAGATTTGTTATTCCTACCAGGTTGTAAACACTATCAGGGTTTGAATCAGGTCAATATTTTCTAATGTAAGTGTCCCTGCTTGTGTTAGGAATCAGAAGAGCCAGGCTCTAATCTGCGCTGCGTAACACCAGCAGCCCAGAGCTCAGTTTGCCGTCTAACACAGTGTCTGAAGTCTCATATCAAAATGAATTTTAAATGTTTGTGCTACTATCACATCAAAACAGGACCACGCTCCCTTTCCCTAGAAAGTCACTGTGGTTGAAGTCCACGTTGGTTTCCAGCGTACGCGTCATTCATTCACTACTTTCTTTCCCAGCACAACATCCTTATGTAAAGACTGATATCGCTGAGATATGCAAAATCTAATATTGACTGTAATAGATTTTACAAAGCTTTACAGATTGTAAGAAGGGTTTTTTCAAGTCATGTATTTTTTACATCATACATCTGTTTCTAAACTGGTTCTGTTCTGCTCTTGCATCTTACAAGTGGCCTACATGTAACACCCTCGCTGCTTTTATTTTCTTGACAGGCTGGTGTGTCTGGAGCTCCAGGCAATGCGAATCCCATTGGACAGCCGCAAGGTGTGGCCAATAAGATTGTAGCTTGGACCGGCGTTCTGGAGTGGCAGGAGGTAACATTCAGAATAAAGACCGAGTTTGAATGAATGCAGAGTGGCAGGCACTTTGTAGTGTAAAGCAATGCTAGAAAACACTGTCATAGAAATACAGCTTTTTAGTTGTTAACGTTTAAACTCTTGAATGCGTCAACCTTTCAGGAGTCAAATCCTGCATTGTGGCTGAGCTTGAAGCTGTCTAAATTCAGCGAGGGGCAGAAGTCTGTTAAAGGAAGAGTTTAACATTTTAGGACATTTACTCAGTATCTATCCTAACGGGAGTGAGAAGAGAACATACCTCTATTATGTCTGTTAGGGGAAAAAAAGGCTACAGCTAGCAGCTAATTAGCTTAGCTTAGCATAACGAATGAAAACAATAAAGAAATTCTTAGCTTTTTCCCAAACGGAGATTAAATCTGCATATGAACTCAACTTCCCACAATCCATAACCTTCATGTCAGGAGGCTGTTACTCCGCAGAGTTTCAACTTGTTGCTAGGCAACCTCAAGCTGAAAATATGAATTTATAAACAACATATCATCATTAATTGGTTAGCATTGGGGGGCCGTTATGTAGATTTTATGACCTTTAGCAGGATCACGCTAGCTGTTTCCCATCTCTTCCTGCCCTGCTTTAGACTACACTTTAAAAGCTGTTGCATCAAACCTTTATGTGGTAATCCAGTTATTTTAAGGGTAATAACATTATTTTTTAAACCTCAGTTCTATTTGACATATTTTGGAATCCAAATGACTAAAAGTTTACAAATGGCTCCAGTTGATTGCTTTAGCCAGTGGTCATGAAATGGGCTCTGATTGCTGAGATGAATCTTTTTCATATGGAGTAAGGACATGTCTATGAAACCTGTAACATATTTTATATCGCTGTATTATAGCCACTCATTCAAGAAAAAAATTAATATAAAACAATTATCCCTCAGAACATGGAAGTTGCTTTTCCACTGCTGCTCAGGTGACTTTGTTGGTTTCTTTTTGTCGTGTCACACTGACGTTTAAACATTGAAACACCTGATCTATGCAGCACCAGATGAGCCCCTTCGGTGTTCTGTGTTTGGTCAATACAGTCTGGTGGATATAGAACACAGTATTTCAAACTTTAGGCAAGGGGAAGAGAAGAGTGAAATCCCAAAAGTCAAACTGTTTCACTTAGGTTTGCTCGCCTGATATCTCAGCTCGTATCAGTCGTATGTCAGACAGCTGAAATCCAAACCAAACAGCAGAACCTTAAAAAACTAGAATGGTGATCATCACAGCAGTAAGTCTTAATAACCACCTGTCATCGATTGTTGCACAGTAGAATTAATAGCCCATCGGTTTAGCGTCAGACTGCTATTGGCTTCTCTCAAGGTCAAATCATCGAGTGTACAGTTGTATTGCTAAGTCAGGGAAACACATTGCTAATGACTTAAATGCGACACTCACAAGGCCCCTCAAGTGTTTGTGTTTGTTGGACAGACTTGGATCGATGGCCTCTATCGACTACAGTCCCATCCTCTCCCCCTCTGTTTGTCAAAATTATCTGAGTCGGTTAAATGGACGGGAAAAAGTGTGGGAAGCTCTAAATCTTGTCTGGGAGACGAGGAGCATGAAACGTTGCTCTTAATCTACCGTTTCCTCCTTCACTGCACTCATTAGCCTTTCAACTCGGGGGTTACTTTCCACAAAGGTTTTTGATCACTTTTTTTCCCCCTCCTCAAATCCACATCTAAGGTCGATAAATTGGATTGATTTTCTTTGTCTACATCTCAGGATCCTTTTGATTCCCATGCAGTAACAAGCCCTGGAAACAAACGGCCCATTTGTCTTTGAGAGTCCAACACCATACAATCGTAATGGACAGCTCAGGGACTACAGAAGTCCTTACTAATATGGGATTGATTGATCATTGATCCTGTATTGATGCCCTGAAGATGGAGAGGTTTGGTGGTTTCCCTCGAGTGGGATTGCTATATCGATGCACTTAGAAAGTCGTTTTTTTTTTTTTTTTCCCCTCTCTGTCCTGACATTTCGCTGGTGAAGAGGTTATCTGTAGGTCTTTAAAAGTCCATCTATCGGCCCATTTTTTAATTGCCTGTCCTGATTGGGGTCAGAGTTGAGAGAAAGGTTGAGCAGGGCATCCCGCCATGTGCTTTTTCCTCAGCAGTATTCTCCGACTGCTCAAGGACAGCTGGAAGATGTTAACCCCTCAGCATGTCGTGGGTCTTCCCCCGGTGTCTCCAGCTGTTTAATACCCAGATCACATCCAGAGAGACGCAGAGAGGAGGCATCCCTACATGAACCAATCAGCTTCATTTAAAGAGGAATTCCAGTTTGTTTGACTAGTGTGTGTGATCCGTACACTTCCTTGGCCATGGCACGGTTGGAAGAGGTGTGCTTTGACACGGGACAGTTGCTCATACACGAATGAGCTCAAAATAAGCGACAAAGTCAGCGAAGTTGCCGTCTTGTTCTTTGTGTTGTTCTCTGATATGCGGACTCGACTGCTCGTCCCTTTTTTTATTTAAATTTTTTAAAATGTTTCCCGTCTTGTAAACTAAGCACGCTTCATCACCAACGTTATGTACAAGTGGTTAGTCCCGGAGCAGTGGGAGTGCAGGCCTGTCGGGGAATGAGGAGGGGGGACAATCGTGCTTCAGCACAGTATGGGGTAACTGGGCCTAGTGTGAGTGCGCGCTTAAAGGTCAGCACCCATTAGACAGGCTGTGATGGCTACAATATGTAGACCTTTGTGGCAAATTCCCCTGTTCAATGGAGACCCACTGAAGGTGCTTGTTGGGCTAACTATATTGGCCTGTTGTTGGCTCAAAGTGTCTGCCAATGTCCTGACAGTAAGATATTTAGAAACAAATCAGAAACAGTGGTAACAGTAATATTGAAGTATTTTTCCCCCTGTGCTCCTCTGGGTGTTTTTCTTAGCTAATTTTTTAACAAACCTTTTTTTGTGCGTCTTCCCTTTTCTATCTACATCAACCCCCCCCCAGAAGCCTAAAGCCTCTTCCATGGATTCAACAACCAAACTGACGCGCTCCCTGCCATGTCAAGTGCATGTTAACCAAGGAGAAAATCTGTGAGTAGCCAAACATACGGTGAAGACTTTCGATTCTGTAGTGTTTTCTTATTTCAATGCTGTCGATGTTTCTCCCAAACAGAAACACAGACCAGTGGCCGCAGAAGCTCATCATGCAGCTGATTCCACAGCAGCTCCTGGTGAGACTTCAGTGTGTGTGTGTGTGTGTGTGTGTGTGTGTGTGAAATCGTTTTGCTGACTTACGTTTGAATGATGCATTACTGTAAAGTGCCCCGCTCTTTCTGCAGGCAACCTTAGGCCACCTCTTCAGAAACTCCCGAATGGTTCAGTTTCTCTTCACCCACAAAGACATGGAGTCGCTGAAGGGCCTGTACCGCATTATGGCCAATGGTTTTGTGAGTTTTTTGGAGCACTTTATACTTCCTTTGCGCCTCAAAGTGTTCATTCCCTCCATGTCTCCAAACGTATCCATCATTTAGTGCACCTCGATACATTTTCCATGAGTGGCAACAGAGTTCAGGTTCCAGTCGTTTGATTGAAAGAATTTTGTTGCAGTGTTGTGGTGTGGACTCTAGAGGGGGTTCCAGGCCGTACCTTTTTCAAGATATGTAGTCAATCATGTGTCAGATCATGATATTTTAAACATGCTTGATCAGTCCAGATATAAACAAGTTTAGTAAAATGATGTAAATCATTTAATGTCATAGATAAAAAGCAGAGGTTTGACTCTATGCAGCCCGGCTGAGCTCTGCCTTTATGCCTTAAATAGATTTACAGCAGTATTTTTGTAATACCATTTGCATTCTGTTTATAAAACCAATATGTCTTGATGGCTAAAATGACCTCAGGAGAAAGACATTTCCCCAAGCCCAAGTCAAGTCAAGGTCCTAATCCCCCCCCCCTCTCCCGTGACCCTCCCTGCAGGCCGGCTGCGTCCACTTCCCCCACACCACCTCACCCTGTGAAGTGCGGGTGCTGATGCTGCTCTACTCCTCCAAGAAGAGGATCTTCATGGGCCTCATCCCCAACGACCAGAGCGGCTTCGTCAACGGCATCCGGCAGGTCATCACCAACCACAAGCAGGTCCAGCAGCACAGAGCGGTGAGTGGTGGAGGAGGGAGGAGGGAGGAGGGAGGAGGGAGGAGGGAGGAGGTGGGGAAGAGAGGAGAGCTTCAGTGTACATGGGGGTGGGGGGGGGGGGGCTAAAAGGAGGTGATAACGAGGAGGCATTATAAAGGAGCACCCGGGAATTGAGGTGTATTGTTTACAGCATTAAGGTGCATTGTTATTGACGTTTCATTTAGCGAGCCCAGTATCTTCACAGCAGCCACTAACGGCTCTCTCTCTAGTTGAGGCTAATGGAGCTAGCATTAGCTAAATTCTTGCTGCAACATTAACACTCATTATCTTAAGGTTAAGGGAGGGAATTATTGGTGCAAGACAACACATACTCTTTCTGTGGAATTCCTGCATCCTCCACGCTGTACATCATGTACTCTTATTAGGTTGAACAAATATTCCTGCGTTAGCATGCTCTTTCAGTTTGACAGTTTTAAAGCTTGTCTTTATAGATCCAGTGTCCACTTCATGAGTTACACCGTCTAAACAATCTAATGCAGTCTGAAACAACGCTCTGCCATAAAGTCTTTCCTATGAAGCCTATAATTTTCTCTTCTAACTCTGTCAGGAGGTGTTAATTAAATTATGTGTTTGCACTAACGTCACACCTTTGTTATGGTGTTGCACTGGACTGCGTTCTATTTACCTCTCGTGTGTGCATAAAGGTAGGATGAAAAAAAAATCTAAAACACCTGACATTAGTAGGAATACAAACAACTTGCCTCCTAAATAAAGATATTGATGGAAGTTTCTGACGATATCACTAAAACGTCAACGTTATAAACTTCTAGAAGGTGGAAGTTGTGGCTCAGCTGTTTTATTGAATTTGGGAACACAACGCTGGAGTGCTTTGTAAAATTTTGTTCTTGTTGTTGTGAAAGAAAAAGACAAGAAGTACACAAGGTATACACATGTAACACAGCAAAACCAAGCAGCAACCTCCGGTCTGGAAAAATTAAGCTGATAAAGCGGAAGTGCAAAACGCTGCAGTTCGTTGAGTGTCCACTTGAGGCTGACTCCAGGAACACCACTGGCAAAAAAGATCAGAAATCAACATGTTTACAGCCTGGTACAGAAACTAAATAGAGCCGTTTTCACGTACACTCCGGATAATATCTAGATAATTACAGGAGGACCGCTCCGGAGATTCTCCTGACCTAGTCGTTCACATATGCTCCTCACAGCGGGGGGACTTTCCCTGTCAGAGGGGAGGGGGCGCGGGGGATTTCCTAAGGTAAGACGTGACGTAAAAAAACAACGCGGAAGTAGCGGCCGAAGCAACAGAGTCCGCTACACGACGTTATAATGAGAATATTTGCCTTTATGTCAATGCTATGTGTAATCCAATGGAACAACAACATCCACAAAAGAGAGGAGAACAACATACTGACGAACAGAAAACAGAATGCAGCCGTTTAATTACGTGCACGGAGATCGTAGTGGTCACGTGCGGACACTTTAGCCGGTCACTGTATATAAACGTCATTCTCTTCCCATTGGCTCCAGTTGAAATCTCCGGAGTATATGCTTGCCACGTTCAGACATCAGCTCACTCGGATATTCTGCGGGTAAAATACTAGGGGTCTGGCCGGATAAACTCCGGGTAAAGTCCGTGCGATAAATGCGGCTGTTTGCGTTCACACATAGCCTAAAGCCCCTCCGGGTAGCCAAATCTCCGGAGTTTTTCAGATTTCCGTATGTATGAAAAGGGTTTAAGTCTGATTAGGTATTGTCATCACGGGCACACACTGTACGGGGAGTGGATTTTTTATAAACGGCTTGGTTTTGATTTTACCAACGTTGCCTGTTAGCCATAGTTAGGCTTAAAGCTGACATGATTGACAGTTTGAGTGCGAGGTAAGGGTTCGTCAAGAGGTTTAAAACCCGACTCAGCCACAGCTCTCAGCCTGTCGTTAGGTTGACTGAAAATTTAGGGTGAGACAGCATTTCCAGCATGGCGGCGGCTGCCCATGATCTTCGGAGCCCTCTGCTGTATCAGATGGCTGACGCCACTCAGGCTTCGTTCATTAATATTTACAGTCTATCAGAAAAACATACCGGGAAGTTAAACCAGCCACAGAATGAAGTGAGGAAGGGACAATAGATCAAAGACCGGAGTGGACTCTTTAAAAAAATAAAAATATAATCTTTGATAAGAGAAGAAACAAGCAATGTCAGTGTGCACCAGACAATTTTTTTAAAAATTTATTCACACATATTAATCGGGTAAAAAACATAAATGTAAGCAGTTATATATGTCATCAGTTCTAAAAGCTCTGGCTCTATTACAGCCTTCTTGTTGTACAGTTCCCCTGCAGTGTAAATGTCGTCCTCACAGCTCTCGTCGGGGTGGAAGAACATCCTTCAAAGACATTCAAACTATTAATTCCTCACACACTTCTGTCATGTTTGCTCTGGTTCAAAAATGTGAAAAGTTGTAAGATTCCGCTTCATTATGCCCCCCCCCCCCCAGTTGTTCGCTTCCAGTTGTTGAATCTTTCAGCGCCGTCGTTAACATTAGATGACATGCTGTAGGCACAGCGATGGAGTGGGACAACCTTCAGGGACAGGGTTAGGAAATCAGACGACTTCCCGCCTCTGTGGTGAAGGTGGACCGGTTCTCGCTGAGTTCATTGTGGGTTACAAACAACTTCCTTTGCTCGCATGTCATGAAAATTTCACGTTCCCACTCTGTGCTCCTCGTCTCCCCTGGAGACAGGCTGATTTAAAATGTGTCCTCTGGATTAGCCGTCTTTTCCATCACAGGGCTCGGCTCCAGCATGTGCAGCCTGCAAGGAGGAAACAATGCTGCATCCAGTCGGAGAGAAAGCACTATGTCGCCATTTAAAATTGAAGCCTGCTGTCAGCCTTACATGACTTAGATTACATTTCTGCTCGCAGTCTGCTCTCATCTGCGGTGATAGCGCTTGTTTGCTCACCCTGCTAATTCCATGTCCTCGCAGAAGAGCGACAGCGCTACATGCGACTCATAGCGCTGTGTGTATGAGCATCAGGGCATTTAGAGAAGGCAGACATCATGAAATTGTAATGAAGATTTTTTTCTTTTTCCTCCGCCTCTTGTGTATCATCACATGCTGCATTGCTAATAGGGAAGCGCTACAGCAATCTAAATGTAATTAAAATTTCAATTTGGACCAGTAGTTAAGATTTCTCTGTGCAAAGCCCTGGAGTGACTTTTGTTTGTTCTGTACTTTTTCAGCAAGTCAAACAAATGTTTTTCCTAGAAAAGAGCTCTAAATCTTGATGTGGGATTTTTACAAGTTAAGGGGTTAAGGACAGGAAATAAATCATAGATGGGATAAACGAGAGAGAGAGAAAAGCAGGTCCTCTTTTTGCTTCCTCAAAAGACCCCAACCTGCGTCTTTCACTGTTACTCTTAGTCAGAAAACATACCCTGCATTAGCCAAATCCTGCGGTGTTTTTCAGATTCAGCAGGACGGATAAGTGAAGGTGTTTTTCCATCACACTCTAGTTAATAATTTGTGCTTAGCCGAGGGATGGAACACCCTGGTTTCCTCCTTGTCTCTCCCTCAGTGTGGAAACACAGAAGCCGCCACAGCACCTGCAGAGGACTGCTAGCTGCTAACCAGCGTCAAAATGTGCCCTTTCTGAATAGTTACCAGTCTCATACTGTGATTTTCTCCCGTGTCAGGGCTGTCTTTGTGAATCAAATATTACAGAGTTTTAGGGAGTATGATGTACAGTAAATGTGGATGATCAGTATCTAGCTAACAGGTGTGTTTCCAACATGTGGCCCCCTTTTCCTTTTTAAAAAAAAAAAAAGCAGCGGGTGGATACTGTATGTGACTCTTTTTTTTTTTTTTTTTTACTCCCCACTTTGCTAACGGCTTTAGTCATCAAGCGTCAGTTTGTTTTAAACCGTGGAATCCAAAATAGCAAACACAGCAGCAGGTGGTGCTTCAAGTGTCATCATGTCCCTGTTTGTTTTCTGCTTTTTCGTCTGCAGACTCGCGAGCAAAGAAAAGCGAGTGTTTGGTTTTCAGCCCGACGCTCTCAAGGTTGTTAACACAGTAAACATCCATTACACGGGGAGAATATGTCGACTGAAGATATAGATAATGGATTCATTTGAACAGTGCAAAAATAGCCAAACGTCAGACTGTGAGCGAAGGGTGAGCACGCGGTTCAGGTCTTTAAAGCGGGTCTGAATCTTTTAAACGAGAGGGTGGCATTTTCCAGAACTATGTGACAAACCAATCAGAACGCAGAGTGAAAGAGGATCCAAATAGTGTCAACCTGAGGAAGGTAACCGCTTGTTATGAACTCACACTGCTTAGGCCTGAATGAAGCTTCAGCTGAACTTGAGAATACTTATAACCCTGAACAAGGAGCGATCGGTTTGTCCCTTATCTCTCGCTTTGAATCCGCTTCTCCATTACGTGTTTCTTTTGATTTGATTACATTTATTATACAGGAAAGTATAAAAGTAACATTAAGTTACAGTTTAACGGGCCTGACTCAGTTTAAAAAAACTGGTTTCCAGCAGGTTCCTGTTCTGCAGAACATGAAACATAAACTACAGTCAAGACAAATACATTTACAGGACATTAGCATGGGCTAGGCAGATACAGACAAACCGTACAGATACTTTGAACAATACATGAACAATTAATGAGTGCAGGTGTAAGTGTGGAGAAGGTGTTGTTAGTATGTATTTTTGAAAGATGAGATGAGATTCAACTTTGTCATTACACATATACAAGTATAGAGTAACGAAATGAGGTTTGGCATCTCACCAGAAGTGCAATAAGCAGAAAGTGCAAGAATCTGTGCCATGTACAGTAATTACAAAATTTACAGATGTAGACTAAAAAAAAAAGAGTGAATTATTGGGTGTATATGGCTGGATTAATGGGATGCTATAAATATAAATAAATGCTATAAACATAAGTATATTCTTCAGATTATAATATAGATTACAGATAATATACAGAATATGGACATATTTTACCGGTCGATAACTTATTGAGGTGATATGAACATACTATAATACAGGTGGATGAGAGATGTGTGTGTATGACCAGGAGGAGTGGTGGGGGGTGATGGGTGTGAGGTGATGTGCAGGGGAAGGGGGGTCAGCGGGGGGCGGAGTTCGGGAGGGAGACAGAGTTCAGAGTTCGGGGGGCAGAGTTCAGTAGAGAGACAGCTCTGGGGAAGAAGCTGTTCCTCAGTCTGCTGGTTCTGGTCCGGAGGCTTCTGAAGCGCCTACCGGAGGGCAGGAGGGTAAACAGTCTGTGGGCAGGGTGGGAGGAGTCTTTAAGAATGCCGTGAGCTCGCCGCAGACAGCGTTTTCTTTGGACGTCCTCAATGGCAGGAAGTGGGCACCTTGTGATGCGCTGGGCGGGTTTTACCACCCGCTGTAGCGCCTTACGGTCTGTGACAGAGCAGTTTCCGTACCAGACTGTGACACTGCTGGTCAGGATGCTCTCGATCACACAGCGGTAGAAGTTCATCAGTACAGCTGAAGACAGGTGGTGTCTCTTCAGTGTCCTCAGGAAAAAGAGGCGTTGATGAGCCTTCTTAACCAGACTGGAGGTGTTAGTGGACCAGGAGAGGTCCTCTGTGATGTGGGTCCCCAGGAACTTGAAGCTGGAGACACGTTCAACAGCCATCCCGTTGATGTGAATGGGGTTGTGCGTGCTTCCTCTTTCTCTCCTGAAGTCCACGATGAGCTCCTTCATCTTGCTGGTGTTGAGGAGCAGGTTGTCGTCAGCACACCAGGCGGCCAGATGCTGTACCTCCTCCCTGTAGGCTTTGTCATCGTTGTTGCTGATGAGGCCAATCACCGCCGTATCATCCACAAACTTGATGATGGTGTTGGATCTATGCACAGGTCTGCAGTCGTGGGTGAAGAGGGAGTAGAGGAATGGGCTCAGCACACAGCCCTGTGGTACGCCTGTGTTGAGTGTGATGGTGGTGGAGCAGGTGTGTCCTGACCTAACATACTGGGGTCTGTTGGTCAGAAAGTCCATTATCCAGTGACGGAGGGAGGTGTTGATGAGGTAGATGGTAAAGTTCTAATGTGATGGGGAATGTCATTCCAAATTTTGGTGTATGTATAGAAGAAGGACTTCGGACCATAGTTGTTTTTGTATGCAGGGACTGGGATGAGTGCCTGTGAGACTGACCTAGTGAGGCGCACTTGTCTCATATTATGTGTTGGTAGAAGTGCAGCAAGTGTTGGTGAAGTGCTGCTTTTAATATGAAAATAGTATGTAATGGCGTGGCTGTGTATTTAATTTTGGAAAGTCAAGGTGTTGGAGCGTGTGAGTGCAGAGCAGTGGTGTGACCACTTCGGGAGGTTACTGTGGATCTTAAGAGCTCGATAGTACAGTTGTGCTATTGGTTCAGTAATCTCCTTAGTGGTAAGTGACCAGATTGGAAGACAGTAGGAAATTGATGAAAACACAATTGAATGTAGATACGTTTCAGAAACAGAGAAGGAAAGATATGATCTGATCTTATTATACTCATAAAGTTTCTGACTCAGCTTAGTAGTTAGTTTAGAGGTGTGTTCACGGTATGTAAGATGCGAATCAAGTAGCACACCAAGATATTTGTAGGTCTTTGTGACGACAAGATCTTGGCTTGCAAAGGTGATGGGATCAGTGAATGTAATACATTTTCTGGGGGAGTGAAAGTACATGCACTCAGTTTTCTTTACATTGATGGTCATATGATTATTTTTCAACCAGTCATGTAAGAACAGAAGATCAGACGATAATTTGGAATTCATGACATTAGGATTTGAGTCAGAGAGAAAAATCACAGTATCATCAGTATACAGTGAGCATTTTGAATATTTGCACACTTCAGGAAGCTCATCGATGTATAAAAGAAAAAGTAAGGGTCCAAGAATGCTGCCTTGTGGAACACCCATATCACAGACTAAAGGTTGGGATGTTGTACGATCAATTTTGAACTTGTGACCTGTTTCTCAGATAAGAAGAAAGCATTTCAATCACAGATGGAGACAGTTTAAATGAGTGAAGTTTGTTAAGCAGGAACATTATTCAAAGCAACCAATTACAATTTTAATGTGCTTACCTGGACTTTAAGCAAAAGTTTTCACTAATTCATCCCACGATATAAACAATTTAATGTTCCTCACAGACAAAGTAACATGCTGAGCACAGACTCTCTGACCTGTAGAAGAAAAGCACAATTTGATCGTCTACAGGGATCCTATTTTAGATCTTTAACTCACTAAGCAGGTGTTAAAATGTCTTTCTTCTCGCTGGAAACATGAATATTTCATGACAATTTGCAGCAAGTTAAATTTGAGAGTCCTGAAGGGTTTCGATATGGACAGGGGGCAAAATGTTGTACTTGGAAACAGCAGATGCGCTGTTTTTTTTTTTTTTTTTACAGGTCAAAAAAGGATGCCTCGTAAAGTGAAACTGATACATGATATGTCTAATAAATAACCCCAGACTGCCGTGTTTTCATGATCATACATTTGGTGTCTGTACTGTTAAACTCTTTAATCATCGTTTGTGTGACTTCTTCATATCTTACAAACGTGCAAAGATCTGCAAAAACTCTGCTTATGTTTAATTAAATTTTGAAACAACTTGCCATTACTTTTTAAATGCTTCTTTCCTGTGTATGTACTTGACTGTTAAATGAGGATTGAAACAAAGACTCAAAGTGTGTGTACTGGCGGAGTGCAGAGGGAAAGCAGAGCTGCATACTGCTGTCTCACGGTGGCTTTGTCTCCTGCAGCAGTTAGGAGGAGCCGGCGGTCCCATGCAGCCCGGTCAGGTTGCCCCCAACCAGAACTTCCTCAACAGGCCTGCTGGCCCCATCCCTGTCTCCCATGGCAACGTCCAGCAGCAGGTAACTGATCTGACTCTGTGCTGGCATGCCTGCCTGTGTTTCCCTCTCACACTGCCTGGGTTTGACACTTTTACTGCTCCGGTGCCCGCTGATCTCTGCATGCCTCACTGGTAACCCCTTTTCCTCCACTGTCCTCCTTTTTTTTTCTTCCACACTTCCACCATTCCCCCCCCACCTCCTCCTTCCTCTCTCATATCTGTCCTGTGTGCAGTCTGTGGTGGTGGGCATGCCCCCTGTTAGTCAGGTCTCTATGATGGAGGAGCAGCAGAGGCAGAACAACATGGTGAGACCAGCAGTAATCTCTTAACATGCAAAGTGATCAGGGTGTCCACAGGTACCTCACTGACATGAGCTTGAGTTTATGTATGCATGAAAATCCTGATTTTGATGATTGTTTGTTTGACTACACAACGGATCGAAAGTGAAACAGAATTTCCTTCAGCAGTCCCTGATCAATAATATTAATCAGGAAGTCCTGTATTGTTATTGAAACAATGTTAAAGACAACTCATATTTTTCTGGAAACATCCTGTTTAAACACTCTGAAGTGATTCTTTTTAGCGTTTATTTATTTTGTATTATACACATAAACACTGATCGAGTGTCACGCCCAGCTCACTGCTCAGAATCAGGCGGGAGGACAGCTAACTTCCTATCAGCATGTGTTTGTTTCTCATGTAGCATGCCACTGAAACAAAGACCTAAATATATTTCATGATTAACCTGCATGTATAAGTTTGTATGAGGTAAGGGGCTTCTTTCCTGATATACCTACACATGTTAGATGTCAGAGTCAGTAGAATCATTCTGACAGCTTGTACACTCTTCAATTTTAGATTAAAACAACACAGGAGGACGTTTTACTGTGCAAAAAGGATCATGCAGCAGAAAAAAAAACGTTGAAAATTGTAAAATTTTGTAAGACATCTTCAACTTTCCTTCAGATGACGATGAGAGCAGCCGGACCAGCCAATCAGCAACAGCCTGGCAGCGGTGCTCCACCCAACCAGGTAGCACAAGGCGGACAAGCCCAGGCCCAGGGTCCCATACTCCGCCTCTCAAATCCAGGAGCCAATCCCCAGCTCCGCAGTCTTCTCCTCAGCCAACAGCAACCAGTAAGAGAATCCACCAGCAGCCGGCGCAGCACGTCCCACAGTGACTGTCACTTCTCTTCTTTGTCACTGAGGTTAATCATGATGTCTCTTCTGTCCCTGTGTGTCCACAGCAGGGCGGGGTGTCTCACATGCCAGGCATGATGTCTCACCAGGGACTCGGGCAGCAGTTGGTCCATCAGGCACCAGGAGGGGGGGCTCAAATGCAGGGCCAGTGGAGGCAGCCATTGGCAGGTCAGCAAGCACCCCCCACTGAGGTGGAGGAATTCAGAAAACATTTGATTCGAGAAGAAATGACATGTGAGAATATAGGTCTTGATAAATACTCAATGGTGGTGAAGAAGTTTGAAAAAAGTTTGAAAACTTCTGTTGCTACAAAAGTAAAAGAACATGAGTTCTTTTTTGTTCAACACATCTGTAAAGTCAGAATGGCTGATGTTAATATAGACAGACAAGAATCAGAAATTCTAAATTCTTCTCCACTATCTAAACTACATGTTTTTTTTTTTTTCTTTCTGGTAAGTGTTGTTTTTTTTGGTCACATGCTGCCTTCATATCTCACAACGATCACCTTGCAGAAACTTTTTAGTGAAATATTCCTTCTCAGTGTTCCTTCTTTTTTGTGAGAATTGATTGTAAAAGTTGAGAGAACTTCTGGTGCTTGAATATATTGATGTACAGCTCCAACTTTAAAGACGATTTTTTTTTTTTCAACGACAGTCCCAATTAGACAAAATCAAAGTGCACTGATGACTTTCACTCAGTGTGAATGCAGGTAAGTTTTATTTGACCTGCTAGTCAGTGGTTACTGATCGTGTTTTGACGCATGATTCACACTGAATACCTCATAATTCATCTTTTCCACACATCCTCTAAGCATACCGATACATAGCTTTTCTCCTGGGTAATGGCTTATGAGCAAGTGGGTACATTTATTTAAAAAAAAAAAAACTAATTTCACTTTTCAAGATCCAACACTTATATTCACCTTGCACAAATGTTGTTTTAAATCGATGGTTTATTGTTTACTTGTCACCTTTTCTTAGTGGGTAATCAGACTACAGCAGGAATACAATTTAGATCAGATTTAAGTTATTTGCACTTTCCTTTCAGGGCTTCTGCAGAGAAAATGTGTATTTTCACCCGTCTAAGTAATCCTGTTAAGGGGCTGAAACTTTAAATGAGCTTCTTTTTTAGAGACAGTGGACAGTGGATAGAGTCAGAGATCAGGGAGAGAGAGTGGAATGACATGCAGGGAAGGAGTCACAGGTTGGATTCGAAACCGGGCCGCCCACCTGGAGGACCGTATCCTCTGCGCAAGGGAGACACGCGCTAACCAGCAGGCTACGGGCCAGCCCCATCCTCGTCTATTTGAGCTTATTTTTAGGCTAGGTTTGATTTTCTGACAAACTCATGTAGGAAAGAGTTCAGTTTCATATTTGATATGAAAACTCTGGGATGATTGAACACACCGCAGGGCATTTATTCAAGAACTTAAACATTTCAAACCACTGGGGCACCTTGATTTTATACTCAAATTCCAATTTACTTGTTGACCTCAGAAAGAAAATGGCTTCAGGGGAGAAACGAGGCAAATGCAAAAATAAGATGTGATTTTGAAAAGGAGTACGAGGTAAAAAAAAGAAGTGATTCATATTCTGTATCCATTTAAAGCCAAATAAGACTCTGAACTGAGCTCGTAGCTTTCTAAGAAAAATGCACAAATGAGCAAAATGACAGTGCTTCTATTTATTTGTTCTTCTGGTCCTTCTTTAAAGTCAGACTTTACATAAGTACAAACTCTGACAAAAGGAATGACTATTTCCCCTTCTTCTAAATGTCTTGTTCTCTCAACCTGTGTGCAGGTCAGATCCTGATGTCTGGAGGTCAGAGAGGTGCTGTTCCCCAGCCCGGGATGCCCCAAGTCTCCAGTGTCATGGAGGATGAAATCCTCATGGACCTACTCTGAGCGAGCATACTGGACTCTGGAATAGATTTTTTTTATATATTTTTTTTAGTTGAATCTTGGCAGCATTTTTTGCCAGTTTGGACACATGCATCCGCTCGGTTGCTTTATTGCTACAAATGTTCAACATAATTAAGGAACAAATCATGAGTAGTTCCCTTTTTTTTTTCTTCTTTTCACGGGACTGAGCAGCTGAAGTTAATTAGGGGCAGACAATGCGAGCATTAGTTTTTCATGTAAATGGTCAAACCGACAGCACGCTAATCCTCCACTCTGAAGAAAGCCAACCAGTGGAAAGAGACAATTATGAAAAACCTCCTGCAAACTCCACTTTTCTATACATTGTATCATTGACATTTGAAATACTGTTTTTTTTTTCTTTTTAATTAAGATTTTACAATTTCTGTTTCATTTGTTGCTGTTTTTTAAATCATGGTCAAGTTGTTTTATTTGGATAAAATAAAAGAAGGAGCATAGATTTTTCTGTGTGAAGAGGTTTTTGCTCTTGATGATGTCGCGCTTGTGATGGCCAGCCAAAGTCTTCACAGACCCGCCTCCTGCTGTGTGCCTGCAGATTGGACCCGTAAGGTGAGAGAGAGCTTGAAATAGACACTGTAATAGATAGTTCAGTGTCTTTTTCTGCCAAATAGTGTCACAGTGTTAATTTTAACTACTCCAATATGTCGTGGAACCATAGAGAGTCGTCCTGTGCCAAGTAGTCCTACCAGATGGCATCAGTTGGCCATGCTTCCATTGGCATAACGTACAATCAGGCTGACCGCATGCGCACATGGATCACACTGCACATGTATGCCCACAGTGTGCTCCCTGAACGTGCAGGCACCATGCATTCAAGAAACATCCACCAACACACACTCTCCTGTCAGATAGCAGATTGACATGGGTGCTAAAGCTGCAGAGCCGAGCCGTGCAGGTGAACTCTGCTCAACCTCACACATTCGTCCTGAACTCATGTCAGTTTGTGCATTTTTTATTTATTATTTTTTACACTTGGACACTGTGTACACACACATGCACACTCGCCAACCAACAGGAAGTGATGTCAGTCCCTGTCACCTGGGAGACAGAGACGGTTGCTAAGATACCGTGACAGTGGGTTCTTGTTTCTGAGGTTTTTTTTTTTTTTTTTTTTTTCTTTTTTTTTCCCTCAGCCCCGCTTTCACATGGACTCACACAGATAGACACTAGTCCCTCAGTGGCTGCTGTTCAATCCTCCCATCCCTTAATCACTGGCCGGCCCTCAGAGCCTGGCTTAGCTTCACTTTATCATTCTCTCTCTCCTCTCTGTCTCTCTCTCTCTCACTCTCTCCATCTATCTGTCTCTATCTCACTATCGAGCTATTAGCGCCTGTCTGAGCTCATAAGTTTTTCAGTATCTCTTCAATTAAATGTTCACAGGTCCATGTGATAAACTTTAGTGGTAAATAAAATTATGTCAAAGCTGACCTTCAATCATCATGTCCAATAGGCAAACATCAACCACAATGTTTTTTTATGAGTCATGCCAAGAGAAAAGCACGATTTTATGTTAAGTCATATACAAGCTACACCAATGTCATACCTTTCCTTGAAACGTCTGGCTCTACCAGATGTGTCTATTACATTTTTCTTTACACATGTTGTTACAAAGCTATCAAGGTTTTACATGAGCTCCACATAGTTCACACACAGTAACTCACACATTTAAGATCTATCTTGTAGCTCTATTAAGGTCCCCTAATCTGACCATATTTTGAAGGGCCTTGATGCATATATTTGAATATTAAAGAAGAAAATTAGATTTTCATAAAAGGAGCAGAAATCTTTTCCAACTGAAAATTCAGCTCAGTATACCATTACAAGTTACGTCATACATTAAGTCCTCTGCTCTTTATTTCTCAAGTCTCAGCCTCTGACAGTTAGGCTTCATGCTCGCTGTTATTTGATCATAATTGGACACTTAAAGGGCAACGTGGAGACATAACTGGGTGACATCGATTTCTATTTTTTTCTACGTTTTTTTTTTGTTGGCCTTCTAGGAAAAAGAATGAATGACTGTCTTCCAGAGGAAAGCTCATGTGGAGCTGTTGCCCCATAACTGTGACTTTACATTTTTTTCTTCATAATTATAGTTTCCTTACACTCCACAGTCGAAGAGGCCGGGGCAGAATATTGGGCCCTAGTGCGTCCGCCGTCTTCTCCTGGAGTTTTCAAACCTGGTTGGGAATTTCTGATTCCAAACCTGAGTTCTTCATTCCATTCATTCTTCATTTTGACTGATTTCTCAAGACATTGCTCACCCATCCAAGAGCAAACTAGAAGACTTCCCAGCTCTACCCTCATTGATGTACCAAGTGGAATTACTGTTGGTAGTGCTGTTGCAAATACAACCAGATCTCGTTCTGTATTCCTCAAAGCCTTTGAGCTCAAAAAGCAAAAAAAGAACAGAAGAATCCAAGCTTGAACAACACTGCAAAACCTGGTGCTGGATTTCTGGGGCTGAAGTCTGCCTGATCTGAACCCGAGGGGGTGATTTTGGTTCTCTTGTTGGATCAGGACTGACAGACAGAACTAGTAAACCCAAATGTGTGGTTTGGGGTTCTCGTTCTTGGGTTTCTGGAGAAAGCGAACCAGAGTGGTTGATGTTCAAAGCCTCACTTGTGGAGGCAGGCGTCTAAATGTGCTTTGTGGACTTGGAGATCATGTCCCCTGGGGCTGTCATGTGGGCGGTTGCCGTGGGAATATGGGGATACAGGGCTGCTGAAGGAGTCATCAAAGCCATCTCGCCTTGTGCACCCAGAGAGAGAAAGAGAGAGAGAGTCGTAGCGGCCCTATGGGTAGTTGGCTTTGCTTACATTATATATTCTCTCAGAAACATCAAACCTTTAAATATTAGAGGAAAAGCTTCATCTTAATGTTAATAGTGCAGCTTTTTCTGTACCGAGGAATTATAAGACTGCAATGAAGAAAGTTCACATCTTCATAATTCTGGGTTAAATGATGCAAAAAAAAATAAAAAAAATACTGTACATAAAAACTTTCCAGTTGAAGTCACTCAGCAATAAAGATATCATTTATATATTCCACAATCCAACAATTGCATTCAAGCATTCCATGAATGTTTGAAGACTCACAAAAATACACTGCACTTCACGAAATGAAACTTCCCTCAAATTATCTGTAAAATGGGCAAAGTTTAAGATGATTTTATCCCTTAATAATCATCAGGACAAAGTGGTATTTATTTAACATTTAGTTTTGAGTAGTGTGTGAATTTGACTTGTCACAGTTCAAACTGTCATCGACCACAAAGAGCCGAGTCTTCATCTCTATTCTACCATTGGAATATCTATGGCCAACCAATAAGTCATCTGTCAATCAATGTTTATTTGTACGGCGACCAAATCGCAATTAAAGAGATCTAATAGCAATTTAAATAGAGCAGGTCATTAGTTACCAGCGAGCACTCGGCAACAGTGGCAAGAAAAGTTTTAACAGGCAGAATCCTCGAACAGAACCAGACACATTGGTAACCAACCATCTGCTGTGACTGGAGAAATGAGGACAGAGAGACACACAATGAAAGCCACACGTCAAAGGAAATCACAACAGATTGTAATTCTAACACCATGAACATTTTTTAATTTCCAAACCTCAAACTCTGTAGCCCCAACTGCTATGCAGCGCTCATTCTGCTGCTGCAACCAGCCAACAAGCTCCACATGCACCTGCTCCGCATGATGCAACATGTTCACTTTTTTTTTTTTTTTTTTTTACGTCCCATTCTGTTACAAAAATCAGTAGTGAATTCGTTGGGACTTTAAAGAAAGGTTTAGGACATAAAGATGGAAATCTCAATTTGAAATATATTTAAAATAAGCAGCCATGACAAAAAAAAAACTCCTGTGAAGCATTTAACAACTTACTATATGTAGTAGTAAAGGAACCCGGCTTTTTCATGACCCATATAGATTTATATCATTTGCATTAAAAATATGATTAAACACATTAAGTGCACTTAACCTTACCCATTACACCCTTGAACACATCCTTACATATGACCAGAGTCTGAGCTCTGTGACGGCTCTTTACTGCTCCGCGGTCCATTCTTAAATTAAACACTCCTGCTCCGTGTCGTCACCAAGACAGAGGAGGCAGTGGACCAGTTTAAGGAGCCAGTTAGGGGAGGCTCTTGGGTAGAGATGAAGATTATACAGCCTGATGACAGGAGTTTTTGCTCTGCATTATGGGGGTTTATAGGCCTGGGGCAAAAGGTTTTTTTTTTCACGCCCTGCCATAGGAGATGTGGATGGAGCAGGTGACGGAGGAGCGGGAAGGGGAGCCGTATTATTAGGCCTGGCCTTGCAGGAAGTAAGTGCTGGTATTGTGGTGGATGAGTTAAACCGTCACATGGAGAGATTACAAGGAGGACGCGGGTCGGAGGAGCATATAACACCTCAAATTGGATTTGTCTTCAGGGGCTGCTGGTCGGGGTCCACTTGGCCCGGCTGTGTCGAGATCAATGGCTCCATTGGACCTAATGGATGCCAGATAGGGCTGCTTCTGATAAGAGAGGAGTATTGGCTACAGTGGTGGAGATTCAAGCTTGGTTAACTTTGTGGTTAAAAGAGCTTCTTCTTTCTCTGTGGGTGAAAACACATTGTTTTTTAGCGTGTACACAAGCAGAAGCGTTGGAGCGTTCAACCCTCGCTTGCTTGTCACGACAACCCGAATGTTCAATTTGATATCACACAGGTTAGAATCTCTGCAGCCGGTGCCGTGCTGTTTCGCCATCAGATACGGATCAGGGCTCTGTTAGGGCCTCAGAGGCTGTGGAGAGGAGTTCAGACTTGCGATAGCGTGTGAAGAAGGAGGAGGGAGATGCAGGAGCAGCAGGAGGAAAAAAGGCAGGCAGCGTGTTCTCGACGCCGAGGCCTTATCTGCCCCACTTCCTCCGAAACCACGCCGTTCCAGCGCGGCACAGCGTGGCCGCGGCAGAGGTTTCACCCTGGGACCTGAACATAACCCGGGGCAAACAGAGGGGCCTGCATGTCTCTTAAACCAACATGCTGTAACAGCAAAACACACTGCACAACACAGCAACACCAACAGGCAGAAACACTTGATGGCCAGCTTTCTGTCTTTATATGAGGCGCATTAATCCTCACAGTGGCTCCCATCTTTATTCATTCATAGGCCTGTGGTGTCCACTCAATCAGTCACTTAAAGGCTGGCCCGACGGAGCGAGCCCTGCACACCCACACAAACACATACACACACACAGGGAGCACAGAGGAGAGGAGGAGAGGTTATACTCCAAATAGTATAACCGCCTAAGCAGACACTGCAGCACGGAGATACAAACAGAGCGGGTTGGGGAGGAAGAGGAGGAAATGTGAGGTGGCTCTTTTAAATAATGAGGCAAAGAGGGGGAGGAGGAAAAAAAAAAAAAGAAGAGGGAGGGGAGGGATGAGACAACTGGAGGTGAAAAGAAAGCAGCCTTGTATGAAGAGTGAGTGAGGTTCAAAGTAAAAGGAGGGCGAGAACCGTCAATATCAAGAGCGAGCTGATGGGAGAGAGATCCAGGGTGATGACAACACCTCCACAGACTACTGAGGTGTGTGTGTGTGTGTGTGTGAGGAAGAGGGAGAGAGGGAGTGTGTGAGAGCTGGAGAGAGGGAGGGATATCCACTGCACTGTTGTGTGACTGGAAATTTAATAGAGAGAGAGGAAGGGAGGGAGGGAGGCAGGAAGGCAGCAGGGGAGGGGAGGGGAGGGGGGAGAGAGAGGAAGGAGCGACGCAATGCAAAAGCAGCAAGCGGGAGACAGTGTTGTTTGAATTACAGAGGGGTGGGATGGAGAGGGGGTGTGAGTCTGGACCCTCACTGCAGAGTGTGGGGGGGCTGTGTGTGTTTGGGGGTGGGTGGGTGGGGGGGTTAAGTAAGTGGGAACATAAAGTGAAAAGGGCTGTGCAGAGAGGAACAGGTTGGCCACCCTGTTGCTGCATCATCCAGACTAAAAATGTCGGGGTCAGTCATTACCTTACTCGCCATCTAAATCATGCTCGTGTGTGTGTGTGTGTGTGTGTGTGTGTGTGTGTGTGTGCGCGAGCAGCGTTGCGAGGGAGACACGTGTGTGAGGACTGCGTGCTCAAACACGTGCCTGTGCGTGATGGAGAGCCGGTGTCGAGGTGCAAGGGATGTGAGAAAAGAGCGATCCTCTGAGTCTCAATATAGAACGTTATCAATCCAGCACTAATCACCCGTCTGACCCACCCCCACCCACCACCCCCCAATCACTCCCCTTACAACACACACACACACACACTTGCTCCCTCCTCCTCCTTTCTCCTGCTATCTGACGGACACTCCACCGCCCACTCGCTCTCTCTCCTCACACATGTTGATACCCTGAGGTGGTGATTGACAACTCCAGCGTGATCAGACCTTTAACCTTAACCTGACCTTCAGCCTCAACTTGCTCCCCTTTTAATTAAGCCCCCCCCCCCCCACCCCCCCTCCCCTCACGGCCTACCCCTGGCTTTTATCCCCGGAGAGTCTCTGCTAAACTGCTCTCACTTGTGATCAATAACCGAAATTCTCACATTCATTAAAGAACAATTTCAGTTCCTGTTCAACACAACAACTCAAACAATCCCTCCTTTGACTCCTCCCCCTCCGTCCGAGCATGTCAATCCATTAACACCTGTACACGCTCAGTGTTGTATGCAGTATATGTAACATGCATGTACTGTACGTAATGATGGGAGCTACAATGGCAGGCACATCCAATGAGGCAGTCGGCGCTGTACAGGTGGGGCTCCATCAGCACTGTGTGCTTGAGCGTTGCCAAGGGAACCGGCCAAGCAGCAAATGTTCCCTGTAACAAGCTGTAAACACCACCATCATCATATTATAGAGATTATATGTCCATATGTGGACACAATCATGTGTGGATGTGAGTTAAATTAAATTACATTTTCTGCATTAAGAAAGACTGAATATATGACCAAAAAAATTGTTCTTAAATTGTTTGTTTGTGTGTGTGTCTCATTTTTATATAATGTCATCTAATTTTGACCTATAGGATTTAGCCCTTGCTATTGACTGGCTCGCTCTTGTGTGCAATTTGCATGCTGATGCGTTTGCAGAATGCAACAGCGTCATTCTTTGTATTTTGCATTCAAGAAATGAGAAAATAGATTAAAAGCCAATAAATAAAGTTAATATCCCAGCAGCAGCAGCAGCAGCAGCAGCAGACCAACGTCCCGTCGCCATCATCCACTGGGCTCCATCCACCTGAAGATTTCTGAGACAATTCTTATTACCAGCGGTGGCAGCGCAGCACTTGGAAAGGGGTGAATCAATCTGAGAGAGAGAGAGCGAGAGAGAGAGAGAGAGAGAGTGAGAGAGAGAGAGAGAGAGACGGAGAGAGGGGAGAGAAACAGTGAGGGAGACAGAGGAGAGGGAGTGTGAGAGAGGGAGAGGAGGAGAGGAAGAAGACAGCGTCGGCGGCCGCTCTGCAGTGGAATACGCTCCTATTTGAGAGGAAGGTGAGAGCTCTCGGAGTATCCGACCAGCGCGTGCGGAGCAGGAGAGGACTTGAACGCAGCATCATGAGATAAAGGTGAGTCCATCGATGACATTCACTCAGTCATTTTTGGTGTTTTGCCCTGCTGTGCGCGCGTGTGTCTTGAGCGGGCGCGCGCGTCCCGACAGTTTGTGCATCCGTGCTTCAAGCGCAACAAACTACTAATGCGTTAGAATGGAAATCCGCATTCATGACCTGACATGTTGTGCGTGAACTGTCCCCGTGCGTGTAATCTAATCCGGTATC
Source organism: Labrus mixtus (assembly GCF_963584025.1). Lineage (NCBI taxonomy): Eukaryota > Metazoa > Chordata > Actinopteri > Labriformes > Labridae > Labrus > Labrus mixtus. Next base: position 16,389,206 of record NC_083631.1, on the reverse strand, counting down.
GCCCCCCCAACCAACCCTCGCTGATTGCCTGACTTTGATATCCAGGAATAACATGTATGTATGACAAGACTGTGTGTGTATGTGTGGTATAGTGTTTGTGTGTGAGTGCTTGTTTGTGTGTGTGTGGTGAGGGGGGATTTGAAATATATGCATTTGCATGAACTGATTTGCTGCAAATCTAGAATTCCAACTTTTCCCACAGTGTTTCAGCCTTTGTGTTGAACATAAAAAAAAACTTGTTTGTTTGTCAATATAAATGAACATAACCTTGGCGATAAGAGGAGCATCCACTGTAGCACAAGCTGTTGACATGGCTTACTGTCTGATCCGGCTAACACACAGCTTTCACTCACACATACCCAATTAAACCTCCCTAATCTGACCATTTTACAGAGCAATGCGTGTGTGTTGGGGTTCACTTACCCCCCATTTGGCCCCCAGATGATGACCCCAGATTTGGGAGGAAAAATGCGCAGCCACCTTGCGGCTTATGCGTGGTGGGTTAAGCTCTGAGTCAGAGCCTGGGGGCCCCTCTGGCTGAGAACAAGGAGCAGATAGATTAGGACTGATGAATGAAGATCTACTGCCTCTATCTGCAACACAATGATACGGTTATGAGAGGATTTAAATGCTAATGTGCAGTGTTTCAGAGCAATCCGAATGGGGCTGGGACTGGCGGGAGGAGATTGCTGGCAATGTGTGCGAGTGTGAGCTGTGGACCAGCTGGATGAGCTCCGGAGTTTTTATGATAGAGAGAATAAGTTATTAATGGGGTGTTGGAAGGTGAAGTGGGGCACTGGGGCAGGATTAGACAAGAGAGGGGTGGAGGGAGGGAGTGTTGGGTTGTGTAGCCAATGGGTCTGAACAAGAGGGGATGTGGGGGTATTGCAACCGCCAACACAGCAAGTTTTTTTTTGCAGATTTGCATGTGAGGAAGGGAGACGCTTTAGAGTGACTAGAAGAGTATAGGGAATCATGAAGGAGGCATTTTTTGTTTAAGATGGCCGGTGTCGTTAAATAGTTTTGTTAGCCTGGCGGCTTTTTGAGGATTTCTGTTTTGTTGCCTTCAATTTATGTCCTGTGATTGTTTTTCATACACCTGTTTTTCGAATTTAACGGTGGAAACAGCACCTTTAAAAACTTTTAAACCGCTAAACAATGAACATTACACATACTATTTATGAGATGCTATTCACAGAATTGTGTTCCTGTTTCAAACAAGGCCTGCAGACAGGACAAAGGGAAAAATAATTTAAAGGAATTTCTGGAATAGGCCTACTGCTGTGGATGGTTACTGTCGTTTAAATATTTTGTTACCCCCACAGGCGGATTAAGCACTTCTGTTTTGCTGCCCGGATTTTATGTCCTGTGATTTTTATTCATGCACCTGTATTCGGTTTAGTGCTTGTTACAGTACCTGTAAACTTATAAGCCATCAACAGTCAAGCACTGACCATGACACATACCATTTATGATCCGCTTTTTCATAGCATTTTCTTTCCATTACATCCAAAATGGGCATGTAGACATAAAACTTCAAGGGGATTGTAAGTTTTTATGCTGTCTATGAAAGTATGTGTTTTATCCAATCCTATTGTGGGGTGTTGTGTTGAAAGTGCAAAGAGTGAGGCTTCTCTACCAGCCGATCATGAGCCGTGTACACCAGCACCAGGCTTCATGAGAGGCTTGTCACATGATATCACATTTAAAGGCAAGGTCCACCAGCTCAGGGTAGAGCTTCAAAATATCAAGACGTCTCAATGCTGGAAAAGCGAGGCCAAAATGTCAGCCAAATTTGTTCATCTTGAACTCTGCTGCTGCCATCTACTCGTTCCCAAAGCAAAAGTGTTACCTAGTCGAAAAGTGGTCCAGGCTACTGTAAGGTAGCCATTCATCATCAGAAAGAGGCCACTCAGGAAAGTGGTCTACGATGGGGTTTTATGGATGAGAGATGTGGATTCTTGGGGATTCGGCTTTAGAAAACAATCATGGACCACATGTCCTGAATTTGTAAAGTCAAATAAGAAGGGCGGCATTTACATCACAACTTGGGCATGAGTCATGACACATCTGACCTAATATACATGTTATTAATATTGAACAATGTCAGGATTCACCTGAAGAGGTTAACCAGATTTATGCATGTGATGCAGATTAGAAATTATTCGTGGGGGGGGGGGGGTTCACCTTTAAGCATTCTGCTGTGACTGGCTCCACATCCAGATTGTTCCCCTTGTGCTGGACTAAAGCATTTTGAACTTTAATGAAATAAAGAAAACTAAAGTGAAAAGCATTTTTTGTTGACTCAAACTAAAATAAAAATGAGGCTTCACAAACTAAAACACCATCTAATGATAGAGGAAATGTCCTTAGTTTTCGTCTTTGAAACAAGCACACATAGGGACACTTCTTTTACGGTTTGTTTCAGGCATGTCTGCTTCCATTTTGATCGGCACACCCAAAAGGCTATCACAGTTTAAAAAAAAAAAATCTTTTGTGGATGGCGTTGGTTGTTCATCCTTGTTTTTGAAGATGTTTATGACACTCGCTCTTGACAGGTATCCCATGTTCCATAAAAACTTATTAAAACTAAACTAAACTGACCGTTTTCACAAAATTAAATCTAAACTGTACAAACAAGCATTAAAAACTAAATTCAAAATTGAAAACAAAAACTCAAAATGAAATAAAAATGAAAACGAATGAGAAATCCAAATCTATAACCTTGGTCTCAAGTTCAACCCCTCTGTGGGGGATGTAAGATGTTCCATGAAAGCAAGCTGAAATCATCATCATCCTTTCCCCGATCAACAGACCTGATAAGGTTTTTATTTCTCCACATTTGAGCTACCGCATAAGAACAAAAAGACACTTTTGCAGCAGTCCCAGCCCGTGGTCATTTTACTAATCTTAATTGTCAACCGTTTACTTAAACACACAGCGCACTTGTCCCGCAAAACGGGGCGCTTCCTCCTTCCTGTGTTGCAAATTAAGCACCGGCTGAGCGATTTCAGTCATTTGAGGAATCAGGCCAGGCTGCTCTTTAATTTCTGAGGCACACCACTTATGCATGGCTGATGAGTTTGATGAAAACAAGCAAGCAGGTTAACAGGGACATGGTAAATTACACCTGCACACCTGGCCTAGAGGGAAGGTGTGACTTTGCGATAATGCTCAGCTCCTCCCCTCCCGTTGCTTCAAACTGTGGAGCCATTGCAGATTATTCCCAGAGGTGATGCAGAGTCTGGGCAGATCCTCCAAAACTAAAAACAAGAGGTCGGTCTGGTTAGCCTTCCCTCATCCATACTGTACCTGTAAGTGCAAAGGACTGTGCTGCTAAAGAATGCAAAGAGAGTAACTGTTGCCCTGAATGTGGTGTCTGTGTGTGTGTTTACGTGTTTATGGGCATACTCTTATTTCTGTCCATGGCAGAGAGAGAGAAGAAGAGAGGGTTGGAGATTCCAGGTGACAGTAAAAACCGCTCTAATCAGGGCAAGCTGGTCGCTGATCTCCTCATAGGGCAAGGCTGTCATTGATTGATTGCAGCGCGACTTGCTGATGTACACAGGTTGAAGGGTGAAGGGAGAGTCACTGATCAGCCAAGAGAGGTGAAGATTGTGGGAACGACCTCCAGCTGCCTCAATGCAGCAAGAAGAGCCCCCCCCCCCACCCCCTTTATCTGAGAAGCTTGAGTCAAATCACACACAGTCTGTTCTTCTCGCCATGCCTGAACTTGGGTATGTTGATTTGGGATTCTGTTTTTGTTGTGCTTAATATTGGACGATTTGACTCCAAGTAGCCAGGCAGGGCTGAGAGAGAATGAGCACTGACCCATCCACAGCAGAAAATGCTGGGAATGTGAAGCCGCCTGTGATGGCGAGGTGGATATAATTAGCCCTGATTGGTTTGATTGAGTCCCCTGTCCATGCCTGGATGTTGGCCTTTGGGGATCATGATGACTGTCCTGGCATTAATTATTGAATAATAGTTGGAGGAATGGCAATGGTTAATGATTCAAAATGAACGCTATAATCCATTGAATTGGCATAATTAGAAATGTTGAAACCCCCCCCCCCCCATCACCTAAATTGGAGAGGGTTGCCTGAAAAATGGGCCGAGGCGATTCCTTTCCTGCCTCCCTCCTCATGAGTCCATGAATGCGCCTTGGGAGAGTTGTCCGGCGAGGCTTGACCAAGTGTCCGATCATGTGTTAGTAAAGACGGTGGTGGAAAGAAGCGAGTCATCGCTTTAGGCCCGGGCACAGTTCAGTTTGTGCGGTTTGAAATGAGCCGGCCAGAGAGAGCGGTCAGCCCTGCGTGTCTCATATTGAGTTTGGCAAAGAGGAGGCGATATTATCTTCTCCTGGTTAGATTAAGTATTAGTAAATGTGATTGGGTAATGAAGGCGGTTAGGCCCCAGTGACCACGGTGCTTTGCAGTGGCTGCCGGCTTGGCTGCATCCAGGCACTGAGTCTTGGGGGAGTTTGTTTCGGGTCAGTGACAGCATACGAGCTCAATACAGCATTGCAGAGTCAGGCTGGGGCCTTTCCTCTGTCTGCCTGGCTGACTGGCTGCCCGAGCTGGAGGCACAACTGTAGAGGCATACTGATGCTGCTGCTGCTGAGGATGACAGTGTAAATATTGATGATGCAGATGCAAGGAAACAGAAGCAGTAAACATATTATAACCCTGATGACCGAGGTGTGATGCTTAACAGTTTGTTGTTATTCCGCTGCTCGTGATTCAAGCATGACACAGACAGGTTTTTTGTCCTTCAGACTCCTAGAGAAGTGTGGGCGCGCTGTCGCACAAGACGACACGCAATCAGAAGTCCTTTCCATATCTGGTTGTGGAGGTTGTTAGAATTTTTTAGGATGGGGGAGGGGGGGGAGGTAGCGACGGGTAAGGGACAGCGCCGATGTCACAGTGAGGTGGTAGGGGGGGGGGGGGGGGGGGCTCTGACACTTGGTAGCAGCGGTCCCTTGAGGCCGCTGCAGTCACAGAGGAGGTAGTTAGTGAAGCTACGCGCCATGGCTGTGATGAATCACGTATTGGGTTTTTTTTTTTTTACGGTTAGGACGATTACTCTCAGTGCCGTCACGTGAACCTGTACACGCCTTCCCTGTTTGCCTTCCCACTCCCCCGACTCTCTGCGATATCTATAGACTGTTGACTCAGTTGTTCTCATTTATTTATATATTTTGCCCCTCTTGCACTTTTTCCCCCCTCTCGAGGTATCTTTGGATCGGGTTCTGCGAGGATCATGTTTTGAGGCTCAGATTTCCTTCTGTGCGCAATTGAAATACAATCTGTTGATTGAAAAGGATCTAGGGAAATATTGGCCGTACCAAAGGGAGTCTAACTTGTTTTTTTGTTAAGATAGAGAACGTTGGGAAGCCATAAAAGCCTATTTAAAGCATTTTAAGACTCTCATTTGTGTACCTGTGGTGACCTGAGTCTTATAATAAATCAATCCGACCTACGGTTATCAGTTGTTATGTCAGCTGTCAGTCACTGCCTCCTTTAGAAGCGTTGTCATCTGGGAGTTTAAAAAAAAAAAAAAGATTAGATTCAGGTGCCTCTCCATCGCTCTGCAGAGTTTACTGAACCGACGACCCGCTTCGAGAGCTTCAGAACAGGGCTGCAGACGCCCAGAGCCCCCCATGCCGCCATGACGGAGACACGCAAGATGGTGAGTGGTTACTATGGCAGGTTACTATGGCAACCACAGGTCTCTGTGAGAGCTTCCATTTCGCACAGCGTGGGAGAGAGGGAGAGACGGAGAGAGAGAGAGAGAGAGAGAGAGAGCGAGAGATGGGTGGAGAGAAGAACCCGCAGAGAGAAGAAGGGTGGAGAAATCGCAGCGGAGGTGAGGTGTGGAATAACATGCTTTAGGTGTAGGAGAGGAGAGAAAAAAGGCGGGCTAGTATGAGAGGAGCAGTCACAGGGAGGGGGTAGTTAGAGGAGAGGGGTGTTAAGGAGACAAAGTGATGGAGAGGTGCGAGTGATGGGGTGAGATGCATGTGTGAGAAGGGCAGATCTAAGGGGCAGGAGAGACAATCACATGGACCGTGAGACAGGATCTGTGCCGAATCCGTGTTACACCTGAACACTTCAGCGTGGCTTTGTGAGCGTACTGTTGCTTCACAGCGTGTTTCCACTCTCTCTATCGCTCCTATTTTCTTTTCTTCTCTCTTCTCTTCCTCACCCCTCTGGTTTAGTTGGCACGGCACTCAGCTGCAAGAGACATTGTGTCAGTCTTGGTGACTGGTCTCCATGGAGACGTCCATCAGTCAGTCCGTGTCAGTTGTTTCTTGGGCAAAGCCTTATCGTGTTTGTCAGTGTGAGTGTTTATCTGTCTGTGTATTAGTCAGTGTGTCACTCATAGAGAAGGCAGGTGCAGGGGCCTGAATGGATGGAGGCCAAGAGAGCATTGCTTATCAGGAGTGCATGCACACGCTACTTGTTCGATTTTTCATTTGTTTGTTTGTAGAAAAACACGCATTTGTACGCAAAACTGTAAGGTCTCATGTTGGTGCACAGACAGATGTGGAGCTGCACAGACAGATTCAAAGCATATCCACCTTTGCTTCATTTAACACCTGTTGCATCACATTGTTTGATTGTTTTTTTTTTTTTTTTTAGTCCTCCTGGAAATCCTCATTAAACTCTGAGCTCCTCCACTGTGTAAAACTGTAAACGGCTGCTGATGTTGCACAACTCTTTTTGGCAATATTTCACTGTGCACAGCAATATGATACCGTCACAACACCGAGACTCTGATTCACTGCAATGCCTCTCGTTGTTTTATTGTATTCTCATTCCAGCTTTGATTATTCCTGAAGAACAAAATGTGTCATGTTTATGGGCCAGAGATTCTCGGAGGATAGCATAGAACCTAAGATGTCTGAACGCCGCAAATAACGCCACACAATTACATTCAAATGATATGGTACATGTTTGACCACATGAGGCAGAAAGAAGAAGGGGGAGCTTATTCTGCTGTTTTTCCCCCACCACACTCTGGAAGGCTGGGGTCTGTTCAGATTTCATCCCAGGTTTGGAAATTCATGGCTAGCTCGTCAACTTTGGTCCAGATCTTTATCAACACTAGCTGCCTTCAATATCAATAATCTCCATTCGGATTTGCTGCACCTTGAAGCTGTCATAAGCAGCATTAGCAGGTCAAGCTAACTGATTAGCTTTACGTAGAAACAACAGCAGGTATTTCTAAAGGCTATGCCATTAGGAGCAGTTTATTAACAGTATGGTAAAAATATAACATTCTAATATACTATTAAAACAGTCATCACTGGGGCGCTGGTGGCACGGTGGTTGGTGCGCGCGCTCCATGTATGGGGGCTTTGCTCCTCCAGGCGGGCGGCCCAGGTTCGAATCCCACCTGTGGCTCCTTTCCTGCATGTCATTAAGCCACTCTCTCTCTCTCTCTGATTTCTGAATATATCCACTGTACTATCTCTCCATTAAAGGCAGAAAAAGCCCAAAAATAAATCTTTAAAAAAAACAAAACAAAAAAAAAAACAGTCATCACTCACCGCTGACTGCGGGGGAAGAACATGTTGAGATGTTAAAAACACTGGATGTTCAATTCTGTTTGCAACCACGCTGGCAAGATTAGAGTGAGAGGAAGTGACCGGCTTGAACCCTGATATTTTTCATTTAGTCGTCAGGGATTGGCTGGAGTGTTGTGACTCAATTTAAACCCGGATGACTGTAGTGCGTCCTCCTCGTTCACCAAATCTATGTATGGATGTGTAGTGTGTAGCACTGATTCAGTCTACACACATTTTCAACTCTCTGTCAGCTGCAATGAGGTTGATAGTATTTGTATAAAATGTACAACACAATGATTCACTCCCACCTTTTATCAATGTTCAAACCTCTTTATTTTCACTTGTGCTGATCTCAACATTTCTTGTTTAAAAAGATTGAGTATGACAATAGCGCTCCATTCATGACGCCCACCTTGACCTTGACCTTGAGCTGTGATGTATCACTTTAAATAACACCACTTGTCATTTCTGAAAGGTGTTTTTGCTCTGCGGGAAACCTGGCTTACCATTAACTGTATAAGCTCCACCTGTTAGTACCAAAGTGCTTCTGTTGCACAATGTTGTTGAAAACGAGAGAATCCAATTAGAGGCTCCATGTTGCTGTGTCCTGCTATGTGAATCTGCAACACACCAGCCTCTTTGATACTGTTATATAGATGTTTTACGGAATAACAAGGGTGCTCACTGTGGGGATGTGCACCTCTTTAGTAGCGCAAACTAGAAACAACTCTCCAGTGCAAATAGAAAAGTGCAAGTTAATAAACAAACATGCAGACGGCTGGGATTTAAAGGACCAATACGTCTACTGAATTAAATCACAGCAGTCAGTATGTCCTCCTTCTAAGTTTCCTTTCTTGTGTGGCAGGGTTTGTTCTTGGTTGGACCAGAGAAGTAAGGCATCACCACATGGCCGTTTTGGACAACCCTTCCAAGTGTTTCAGCGATAGGAGTGGGCAGGGGAACTGATTCAGATATAACTGACTTAAAACACCTCTCAATTTTTCTCAAGCATCTCCAATCTTTTTATGCTATTTTAACATGGTTCCGGTCATGAAGTTCATAAGAAAAATGCAGAGGTGTTTTAAGTCAGTTATATCTGAATCAGTTCCCCTGCCCACTCCTATCGCTGAAACACTTGGAAGGGTTGTCCAAAACGGCCATGTGGTGATGCTTTACTTCTCTGGTCCAACCAAGAACAAACCCTGCCACACAAGAAAGGAAACTTAGAAGGAGGACATACTGACCGGTGGGGCTGGGGGAAGACCACCTTCTCAAATTTAGACTGCGGTACCCATTTTAAACACTATGTGTCAGAGTTACTTATTGCTCCTCTCATTCTTTCTGGTGAATGCTCCTTTAAGGGTCTCACATGTAACTGCAGTCTAAAATCTAGCTGAATATGAAATCCGGCCCAGCACAAACAATGTGTTCAAGTTAAATATTTGTTTATTCAACGTCTGCGTGGGAGGATTTGTAATTGCTGTAACTGCCCCATATTCTTTGCTCTGCAGACATTCCTCATGCATTTCATCACACTGAAATCAGCCAATTTGATTTCATTATAGTGATGTAAAACCCAGCCTGCTCATACTCTTTTCATTATTATCCAGAAGTATTCCTTTACACGTGATGTAGAGCTTTTAGGATTTTAGATGCTTCATATTTTTGTGCCTACATTTGTATTACCTGAAGAAGGTATTACATATATTCTGTGCAGTAGAATGTGACAATAATATACATGTTATTGTCCCCTTGGGGAAGTCTGTCTTGGACTCAAAGTGCTGCCAAACATTCAGCTGCTTCCACTAGAATCAATAAATAAAAACAATAGAAAAGCATATCCACATTTGACACATTGTTTTCTATCAAACATGCATTTTTTAAATCAGATAAGCAAAGGTGCAACTGTGAGAAAATTTGTATATATATTGTCAAAAATAGTGTTTAAAATCAGAAGCGAGAGTTTCTTAAATGAAACCCTTTGTTCCCACCTGACTGTGACCTGGGAGGAGGTGAGAGTAAGTCGCTTGAACAAACATGTGACGCTTAAACACAAAGTCCTGCAGCTTGTGCTCTCATGTTACAGTAACTTTTTTATCATAAGCGACACACAGTGAACCCAGCACGGACTGACCCCATCAGGGAAATGTCACTGAACACACACACAAACAATCTCATGGAGTCAGAGTTGGCACGCCACAGTTTGACCTCCCGAATAAAATCTTACACACACACACACGCACACACACACACACACACGCACACACACGTACACACACGTACACACACGCACACACAAACACACACACATTTTTTTTTTCCTGAGCAAAAAATACAAATCAAAGCGAGGGCAGTGTAGGGACACAGAAACGCTGAACCAAGTCGTCCCCTCCAAAACAGCTGGGAGCAACAAACGCTCACCCCAGAAAATCTGGGAAACAGTTTCAGAGCAACCCTGGAAAATTGTGCAGTTTGCTTTGCCCTGTAAATGGCTGAGAGACATTTTGATTTGCTGCTGGCCTTTTCCCCTTCCCCCCCTCCCCCTCTCCCCCCCTCCCCCTCAGTCTGCAGGAATTGGGTGTATCAGCTCACTTAACAACCTTACATAAGGATTAATTGTTCGCCAAATCGAAGTCCCGACCACAGAAGGGACAGAAATAACTGGATTTCATTTGAAGTCGAGCGCTGGTGTCATGAATGTGAAGATGTTCAAAAAGACTTTCATCCCAGCATGTACTGATGAGTGGTGTGAAGCCCCCAGTGCAGGATTTGGACGTGTGTGGTAGGTAATGTAATGTGTGTTAATGGGGGTGCTTTAGCAGGGTGATGAACACAGTGACTTTTAATCTGCAGCCCTGAGAGGAGGGAGGAGGTCGGCGCTCTTGTAGGAGACTCTCTGAATAGATCAGGCCTTCTCTCTGCATCCTGCATCCTAATGAGAGCAACGCGGCATCTTTGGACAGTTTGAGTGGGAGGGCGAGGTGGGAGATGGATACAGAGCAACGGGGGCTGCAGAATATCCTATTTGTCGAGGATGAGTTGTGATAAAAAAAAAAAAAAATGAAAATGTGGAACGCCGAATGCTCCACTTTAAGAAACCTCATCAGGCTGTTTTCTAAAAATAAAAAGCTCTTATTGTGATATTGCGCCAATAACCAAACTAAACAGTTTGTGGTGGCAGAAAATAGACACAGAATGTGAGCGTTCAGCAGCGTTGGAGGCGGCACGTCCTGTCATTGTATCACATTAAGGAGCTTAATAAGTAAACAGGGAGGAAACGAGGAGGAGTTTCTCTCTAATTAATAGTTTATCGTACAATCATAAGCTCAATTGACCTTCTGTACATTGAGGAGTACAAAATGACAGATTAGCTCAAGTGCTAACAAGTCATTATAGGACATCAAGCATGCATTTACTAAATAAGGGATATGTGATGTTTAAGGACATTGAACTATACTGAAACCTGGCAGAAAAGTAACTCCCTGTGTTCTGTGTAATATTTAAAGCTTCAAGGCATTAGGATTCAGCCCGGGTTTGAATCCGACCTGTGGCTTCTTTCCCACATGTCATTCCCCAATCTCTCACTTCCTGATGTACAACTCTGTCCACGCTCCCATCTCTACAAAAAATGCACAGAAATGTCAGAATAGCCCTTTAAAGTTCGGGATGAGTTAATGTTAATGTGAAATTGATAAACATATCTTCTTGTAATCCATTTCAATGCAATTAAATACAAGCATTTAGAGGAGAACCAAGAGAAATAGGACCTACAGGGTAAGATGTCATTGCTCATTTTGATAATATATATGTATCTTTATTTGAAAGTTAAACACAAGCTCTCGATTCCAAATACTGATATGACATTAATGAAGCACTTTCGTATGTCAACGAGTCTCTGTGTAGATGTGGATATGTTTCAAACAGTGATAAGCAACTTTGCGATGTGTGTGCTTCTTTGTGCAAATTATTTCTGTTCACTCATGAGGAACAAATTGAACTGTCATAAAAAAAATAAAAAAAACACGAATCCTGGATCTGCATTAAGATTCACTCGTTTCTCGGCCATTTGTGCTCTCTACCAAATCTAATTTGAAAAAGTTTCAAAATGTTCCCTCCCAACAAACACAGTAAACAGGGCTGAAGAATGCAGTCTGTCCTGGTTGTAGAATAACAGGACTGTGTGTGTGTGTGTTTTTTTTTTAATCATTACCCCAAATATAATAATTAATGTTCATGATTTTCTTTTAAATACAGTCCTGATTCCAGTCTGTTCTAACAGGAAACACATCACAAGTGGAGCTCCATATACTCCCACATCACAGAAAACATCTCCAAAATATTTTTTTAAATGTTGAAATATATTGCAAATATGCATTTTCACTTAATAAGATCAGATCATTCTTGAATTGATCCCCCAGAAGCATCCTACCTTTTTTGCAATAATTATCCCTCATTTAAATATTATTAACTTAATAATGTCAACTTGTCTCAGTGACAGTGGACATAATGTTCAGAAGTCCAATAAAAATGTGGCACTTTTCTCATTCCTTATTAAGTTACTTTCATTTTCACATGCAACAGATGGTGTTTCCCGTATGAGGTAACAGATACAGACGTTCCCATGAATTCTGTGTTCTTCATAAGGTTGCATTTCTCTGCACAGGCCTGCACATTGTACAGTAAAAGCAATCTCAGGGTGCAGATAAACGTAGCTTCATGTTTTCGGTGTAACATCACATCCCTGCAGACACATATCTCTCCTGCAGGTCTCTCATACTGTCGGCTTGTTTCATCTGTAATAACTGGAAACCACATCCAGCACCTCCTCCCATTCCCCAGCTGGTACCGACCACTTAATGATATCAGCAATAAAACACAGATTGAGTCAATACGTAGGGAGACTTAAATGTGTTTCTACATAAAAGTACAATGTGGGGAAATCACTGTGTGCAATATCAGGGGGAGGAAAATCAATACAATAGTACAATAGTGGTGTTTTCACCTGAATCTGGTGGGAAGCTGGCGGAACACACCCCTGTCCTTAAATCCCTTTCGGGGTTTTTTTTGGGGGGGAGGGGGGTTATCGACGGGGATCATTGATTCACCTGCACCAACATCTAACGTCTGTGAATATTTCAATAACCTGGGGGCCTCCTTCCCCCTCTGAGCCAGACATGAATCAGGTATTACTGAAGCAACACAAAGGACGTTAGTACGCTATTAGTCACACTGCTTACTGTGTGTGTGTGTGTGTGTGTGTGTGTGTGTGTGTGTGTGTGTGTGGGCAGGTGACGTCAGGACTTCATTCACCAGCAAGGCCAGTTCTTTCAGCCCCAGGTGGGGAGGGTGGGCAGGAGTCGGATGAGACAGAGAGGAGGAAGTGGGCGAGTACGGGGCTTCCTCTTTCTCCTCACACACAAAACGACAGTGGCATTCCCCCCCCCCCCCCCCAATTGTCCCCCATTTAACAACTCTTCACAAGCACCTTCTGTCACAGCCCAGCATTCCCACCCCAACCCCGGGATCATTAAAAGAAAACCTTCTGAGTGACTCTGCAGGAAAAGGAAAACCATTTTTGTTGTTGTTGTTTTCCATTAAATCAGGGCTTATGCATCCTGCTGCAGAATTTCCTCTTTTTCATTTTTTTAAAAGCCCCCTGGTCTTCCATCCTAAAGTCAATTTCCCTCGCCGGTTAGTCCCGTGCTTTAAATGTTTATAAGTGCCTGTGAAGAGGGGAAGCCTAAGTGTGATGGACTACCCTGGGACTGAGACGGGGGCTGAGTGTGAAGGAAAAACGAGGCTAGACGAGCAGAATGGGCTGAAAATGAACGCAGACATGTGGACGGTCTGGATGGGATTATAATAGGCTGAATATGTAGAAACTGTCTCCATGGCAGGATTACTACACTATCTGACATGACTACAGAAGGAACAAATGAAATGTGTTTCATTATTTAAAAGTGAGAAGGCACTGTTTTGAGCTTAGGTTGCACAGAAAAACAAGCGATCGCACGCTGAGTGAGGAGCGCCTGCCAAGTGCAAAATTTAGAGGTTGTTTTATGTTAACTAGCAGACACTAAGGGTATCATATTAGCGCTGATTTATCATTTCCTAAATGTGTGCGCGTCTTATGAGCTCTGTGCAAGGTGGAGATCCGAGAGAAAGTTGGAGACCTCGCTGCAGCCCTCTCACTTGATTGTATTGTGGTCCGTCATATTCTCTCCTAATAAGAAGCAGTGAGATGAAACTGATTTGGTTTGGCGCTTTGTGTTCAAATGCAGTTCACTGGAGGGGGGCCAGGCCTCTTTGGAAATCTGAATCACTTTAAGAAATGATGATTGAGCCGCTCTGGTATTTAAAGGACATTTGTCTGCCGGACTTTCAAATGATGAGAAATCTGAAAAAGAGCTTGCTGCCTGCTAGACTGCTGAATTTTGCATGCTAACACTTAGCATTGACTTGTGTGAGAGGAGTGAGCTTTGAGTTTATTCACTGATTATTCATAAACATTCAAAGGCCGACGGGGGCTGACAGGTAGCGACGGAGCCGGACACACCACAATAACTAGGATATACTTGATTTCTGCTATATTTAACGCTGAAATGTCAAACACTCTTCCTTTAATGCGATCATTTCAGTAAACAAAATTGTCGAGTTGTGTTTTTTCACTCTGACACCAACGTTATCTGTCTAGTTTCAAAAGCTCTTGGTTGGAGGATATGTTCAACACTGAGGCCATTCACTAAGTCCTTTTATAAATCTCAAGCAGAACCAGACTTATGCTTGAACAGCTAGCTGCTACTGGATAGGCTGTTTAGCAATATTTGAAGACTGGGCCTCCAGTACTTTTAGAGCCAGTATAGCCGACAACTTATTTTATGTGATCCCCCAAAAATACCTTGTAAAACTTAGTCATGAAATACAACTGATTAAACCTTTGCGTCCTGCTACCATCATCAGAAAGTAGAGAAGGTTGCTCCTGATATGAAACTAACATTTGGTAAGTTGCTTAAAACATAAAAAAAATTAGCTTCTTTTTACAGACATTTAAAACTGGTTTAGCCTGGGACACAGTTCAGCGACTCAGTGAGAGGATTTTATATGATCCCCCAAAAATACCTTGTAAAATTGGAGGATCTTGTGTGGATCTTTGATAAAAAGAATAAACTATTCCCCTGAGACTTCGCCCCCTAGCGACGCCTCAAGGGGCCCAGACTGTGTCAGATTATGACTCAGTCACAGACATCGTCTCATCTCTGTTTTATTAATATTGATGTGGGGGGCAGAAGGGTTGGAGGGAACACGGCAGCCTCCTGCCCTCTTCAGCCATTTTCAAGTCTTGAACCACCATCTGATTGGAGGTTGTCTCAGGAAGCAGGACGTGATGTAAAAAGAACAACGCGGCGGACAAAGATATAGAGTCTGAAACTATGATGACAGTTTTTTGCTTTCACATCAATGCTACGTGTAGTTCCACACATTCATAATATCAACTAAAAGAGAAGAGGAGAACATAGTGGTGAACAGAAAACATAATGTAGCAGTTGTAAACGTGCATGGAGATCGGAGTGATATACAGTCTATGGTAGTGTGCTGGTCACATGATAGAAATGTCAACGCCCCCTCCCACTCGCTCACGGTGAATTTTTCTTTATATTTCCTGCTGCATTCTCACATTTGGCTGTTTGCATTTAAAAAAGAAGCTCACCCTGAAATAATCAGGAAGTTTTTCCTGGAGTTTTGTGCATGTGTCCGAGCACCATTAGTCCCTCTGCTACACTTATCCGCTTCCAATAAACCAACTTGGAGTAGACGTCGCGATTGAAGCAACATTTTGTAGGACTTTGGTTTGGTGCGCTTCGGGGCCCACTGAAAGTTGTAAAACATCACAGACAATGTGCATTTGTTGACAAGCTGTGTTGTAAGAAACCAAACACCAATATCAACTATCAAGGTGTTGACTGCTTAGTTTCATCCGTCACCATCGTCGTCCATCTCGTAGCCTCAGCCGTTGTATCAAACGGTATCAAGACGAGCTAACTGGCTATTGCTGTAGAAAGTTGTAATTAGATCAACTTTGAAACTTCTCTTTTAAGGTGGAAAAAGTTACATAATATTGTTGACCGCATATTTTGACAGCTAACAGCAAAAGCAAGAGATAAGAGATTTACATTCTTGCACATACATTAAACTAAAGGACTTAATTGTAACCCAACCATAAGAGTGCAGTTTGCCATCAACATGTATGCATCTTGTAATCCTGCGTTTGATGTTTTTGTCGCTGCCTAGGCAGTACAGTAACCTTAATACAAAAAACCCATCAAATCTCAGTATTCAATGTCCTGGACATGACCGCAAATGACAAAATGTACGTGCCAATATGTTGGTATGCCTTGAGTTTTTCTTCAGTATAGACACTAGGTTTCTCCACAAGGTATACAGAGATGTCCGGCCCCTGTAACTTTGTCCATTTAGTTTGATCTTTGACCCGCTGACTCCACAGTGATTATGGGTCAGGAAACCTCAGCCTGTTGCTAATGGTTAGCTTGTCACTGTAAGTCAACTTGTTTTGGGCTGCCAAACCATTAACATAATTTGTAGGTGGTGCAAAGATGGTCCATAACTTCCTGATGTGATTTGACCGCAAGCTACTGCTAGCTAATCGTCTGCCACCAGTTGTGCTCCGCCCACATAACACATCATCATCATCATCATCATCATCACTGTGCACAAACACCAAAATGTGTCTATTGCAAGGGATTAGTCCACAAACAGGTTCCTCAAACAGAGAAATCTTGTGCAGTAAATTGCGAACAATTCATTTTGGATCATTTTTTATCGATAGCTGTTGTGTTATTGACGCTGTTTCGATCAAAGGAGTCAATTTGACTTCAGAATCGCATCTTTCTCAGCGCTGTCGATCCGTTTCTGTAGAGCAAAGGGCACAAAAAACCTGTCCCGAAACCCCCCCTGAAAAAACAAAAATCAAAATGTGGGGTCTGAATTTAGTCCAGATTAAATGCCTATGACTTGGTGGGTGTTGATCAGTATTGATATTGATCAGGAGAAACTTATCATATCACTCATATCAGACATGCTTGACCACAAACTGAATTTTAATGAAGAAGTAATTGATTAAATTCATGCAGTAAATTGACTGAATCAGCAGCTGCCGTGACATATAATAACCCTGATGTAACACCAGTGTCAGCTCTGGTGCTGAAGATAATCTGACTTGGTACAATTTGTAATAAAATCAGTGTTCTAATATATATTTTTTAAATAGTCCTGAGTAATTGTCGTGTGTGTGTGTGTGTGTGTGTGTGTGTGTGTGTGTGTGTGTGTGTGTGTGTGTGTGTGTGGGAGCAGATGTTCCTCTGACTTATAGCCTCACAGGCACAACCCTGATTGCCACGATGTCACGGTGATCAGGAAAGGTCATGGCTCTTTTCCCAACGCACACAACAGACATGATGAGCTTCTCTCTTTTTCCTTTTTTTTTTTTTTTTTTTTTTATCCTTCTCCATGGCTGCATGAGCTGCCATCTTGGTGTGTGTCGAGCCATTATTGATGGGCCTCCACGCTGATGTGCAGACAGGACACTGGAGAGAGGGAGCGTACTTCTGCCTGTGCGGCTGTCGGATCATCTTTTTCTCTCCTCCTTTCTTTGTGTCAGTTAGAAAAGTTCCTAT
Source organism: Labrus mixtus (assembly GCF_963584025.1). Taxonomy (NCBI): domain Eukaryota; kingdom Metazoa; phylum Chordata; class Actinopteri; order Labriformes; family Labridae; genus Labrus; species Labrus mixtus. The sequence goes on along the minus strand of NC_083631.1, from coordinate 16,371,941 downwards.
CCGACCATCTTCTGCACGGTTCATTATAGTTGTTGTACTTCCATGACTTTTGATTGGACAAAGGAAACAATATCACACACACCTTATATTCTCTCCTTCTGTTCGCAGCCCTCCCCTCTTCCATTACGGCTCTGTGGTCACAGTTGGAGATGTAGTGGAGGGTAAAATTATCCAAACTCAATTACCCGACCCTTTAGAGGCCGACATAAATCTTTATGAAATAAAACTCACAGGAAACCTTCTTGCACCAGGGATCAAAAACACGGAGATAGGGGTCTTTTAACCTTCAACTCCACGGAGCCTTTGGCAAGTCTAGAATTTAATATTTCATAGAAGACAGAATATACTGTATATGTAATGTTGTCTAACAGAGTGGGAAAATGTTTTATTTAACTTTGAAGCTACTCTTTGAAGCTCAGGGGAGAAGCTAAGAGGAACACTGGGAACACTCCACGTTGGCGATTAAAGGGGGATAAAAGCTTGAATTACATTCTTTTTCCCGTCGTTACATTTAAAGCAGAGATACCAGAAGCTTTGAATGTTTCAGCTCATCTTCTAGCACGATTCATACTTTAACATCCCTTTACTTTACATTTTTATTCCCACAGCCTCTTTACTGTGATTTCTCATCATCCTCCCCCAGACTTTTCCATCTTTTTTTTTTTTTCCTCCTGACTACCCGGCCATATACTAACCTGTTCCAGCCCCCCTCATCAGCATCACTCCTTACATGTTGGACCATTTCCTTCATTCCTTTGACAGTTGTTTTATAAGCCTTCACATGATTTAGAAATTGACCCCCCCCCCCCCGATGTAAGGATCACTTTTACTCAAAATATTTCTCTTCATCACCCAGACATAAACTCAAGGCTCCTCAGAACATAACTTTAAATAAACTAGCACATTATCACAGCTGAGCCTGTTGAAAATTCCAAAAATGTCCCAAGCTGTGTAATCCATCAAATCTTTCTCTATTCTAATGGATTAGAGCTTCCTCTGTCAGAAACTTTTTTTTTTTTATGACTGTACAGCCTCCACAATATTTGGCTGGGAAAGAGACACAATGGATACACAGAGGGAAGGGAAAAACATGGTTAACAATATGGCCTTCCACAACTCCAGTGACTGATGATAATATTATTAACATTACTTCTGTGTTCTGCAAGGTATTGTTTGGAAATTAAAGATGGGAATTAAACATTTTTAAAAAATCACAGACATGGCAGAATTGCACTGGGTTAAGAAAACAAATTTGCCTTTACTTTTAGTACAAAATATTTGAAGTCCCAAGGTGATGCATGCCATTAGCAAATAGGACTTTTTTTTGCTCTGTTCCTGATTTGCTTTGGACTATTCACCATTGTGTGTGCCCACCAGGAAGCCCAGCAATCTGATACATGTTTGTGATTACCCTGCTGTGGTCTGCATCTGGGTTCTTTCCCCTGATTCCACTTTCCGAGACCACAGTAACAAAAGTTTGTGAATTTTTGGATATTAACAAAAAAAAAGGGAAACAATGTTTCTCTCACCTTACAAAGTATTTCCCTCTATAACTTAACTATTCCCTAAACCCAAATCTAACTTAATCTCAAGGTTTAACTCACCATTTACCTTTATTGACATACCATTGAAAAAATATAGTATATTTCTAGGACAGTATCTGTTCCTTTTGCAATGAGTTTTAAGTGTCTTTTTTATTTTAAAGAACCTTGTTGTTTAGCGTAACACTAAATGAGAAAAAATATTTATACATTTTTAAGGCATTCAAAAAGCTGAATCTTGCAAACACACTAGTGTAGACCATTAGATATAATACAAAATGTATTATATATATATTCTATATTACTAAAATGTCAATTCCCATTTTATTTTGCCATTAAATCGCCCCTCATCATCTCTCAGGTAACATGCCCCTGACCTTTGCACCTGTGATTTGTGGTGACACAGCAGACAAATTAAAGTGTAGGCTACTACACTGTAAATCAAAGTATCATCAGTTTATGTGCTAAAAAAAAAAAATGCTGCTTTTTGTAGTGTTGATGTCATTCACACTCAAGTTTGGTTTGTGCCATTTGTGTAAGAGTGTGTATAGGGTGCTAATGAGGGAGGAGGAGGAGGAGGAATTGGTGGGATACAGCTGGACAGAGTGGGAGGCTATGGTGAATAGGTAACCATGGTTACTCTGTTGGCTAAGATTTGAATGCAGAGAGAGAGAGAGAGGGCGAGCAAAAGGGGGAAAGGAAGCTGCAGAGTGTTTGTGTGTTTGGCGCTAATAGAATGGGTTGGGGGGGGGGGGGGGGGGGGGGGGGGGTGGAGGTTAAGGGTTAAAATGCATCATTGTAGCAGGTTAATCTTTCATCAAACTGAGAGGTCAATACAGTGCTTAACCCCGAAACTGGACGCTTCACAGGGGTGAGGGGAGAAGTCAGGCTCCAGGAAATACTAGGGAGGAAGGAGGTAAGGCAGCTGGTGGGAGTAGGAGGGGAAGAGTTCCTACTTTTCGGAAGGCGATGGGAGGAGGAAGATATCAGGGGAGACGTAGAAAAGGAGGAGTAGGGAGAGTTACAGGCTGAGACTATTGTAACATGTGGAGAGTGACTGCAGCAAGACTGAATGCAATCAACCAGCCTCTAACCAGTTGTCACCTCTGACTAGTCTCAGTCTACTCTATTGACTCCCGCTCTCCACCTCCTCCTTCTCCTCTCCCTCCCTCAAAAACATCTAAGCTTCCATCTTAACCCCAGCGTCCACCTGCTTTCTCTCTCTCTCTCTCTCTCTCTCTCTTTCTCTCCCTTTATTTTTTTTCTTTGCACCTTTCTTAACTCTACCTGAAATAGCTCTGCCACTTATTTCTCGCTGGCAAGAAGAAAAAAAGGTGGCTGGAAGTTAAAATTTATAAAAAAAAAAAAGGTGAGAGTCAATCCAAAAATAACACCTGCTTCTCATTCCAGGATACACAGGAGAAAAAACAGCTGCATTGTTGCCTGGTGCTGCAGTTGCAGATATTGCAGCTCCGCCAACATTCGTTGTAGCTGTTGCAAATGCATTTGCTGCGGATGCAACTGCTGCAATTGCTGCATTAATTACAGCTGTTGCTGTTGGCGGTTATGACAGGTATTGCAATTAAAGCTGTCGAAGCTGCACTTGTCGGTGTTGTTGCAGATATTGCAGGGTTGCTGTTGCACTTGTTGCAGGTGTTGCAGGCAATGCAGTTATTTCCTGGCAATTGTTGGAGTTGATGCAGTGGATGCCTTTTTTTTTCTGTCTGCATTGCAGTTGCTTCAGTAGCAGTTATTGCATTAGTAGTTGTTGTAGTTAGAGTTGTTTCGGTTACAGTTGCAGTGGCATGCAGGGATGGGCAAGTAAATAATGTTAGCATAATCTCTCCCACTCACATACTGTCCTGTAACGAGTGATGAGTGCTTTTTAAATTTCTGTAATTGTACCAGCGTTATTGAATTTGAAGAGTAAACAGATACACTTTAGTTAAGACACATAGTGGACTTACAGTTACCTCGCACCACTGGGAGCAGCTATTACAATAGCAGTTGTTGCAGTTGCATTAGGATTTTTTGTTGTAGCAGATACAGCTACTCCAGTTGTTAAAAACACAGTTGATGCAGTTGCACTGGATGTGATCAGAGTTGTTGCAGTTAGAGTACTTTCAGTTCCAGCTTAATGTCTGCACTGTTGCAGATGATGCTGTTGCAGTTGTTGAAGTTCCAGTTATTGCATTATAATTGTTGCAGGTGCAGTGGTTGCATTGTGCAGTTATTACAGTCGCAGTTATTGCAGTTGTGCAGAAGCAGTTAGAGTGACACTTTTTGCGGTAGCTTGTTGCAGTTGTTGCAGTTTGCATTAGCATTTTTGCAGCTGTTGCAGTTCTTAGTGATAGTATCCTGCTCTGCTGGACAGAGATGCTGCCGCCGATATGATTTATCATAGTGTCCTTGTGTGTGTTTTAATGTCATTGAACCACTGCGTAGGCATTATTGATCAACTCGCCCCCACCTTTCCTCTCCTCCCTCTACATCTCCACCTGTTTCATATTCATCCCTCTGTGTTGTCTCTTTGCCTACACCTCCCTGCCGCTCTCTGTTTTATATGCTACTCTGTGTTGTCATTCCCCTCCCTCCATCTCTGTCTGTTTTATATTCATCTCTCTATTGAGCCCTCCCTTCTCCCTTCTTTCTCTCTCACTGAGCGAGAGATTATTAATATTAATGCGTCTCTTCTTCTTCTCTTCCTCCTTATTTTCCCTCTTCACCCCTTTTTGTCTTTCTTTTACTACTGATCTCTCCTTTCTACTATTTATACCTCTCTCTGGATCTTTACCCCCACCCCCCATCATCCCTTTCACTCAACCTTCCCTCCATCTGTCTCCATCTCCATCTCTTTCTCTTTCTCCGGCCGGCTCTCTGCAGCTGTTCAGTATTCATCTATTACTGTAGTGTTGATAATTCCCTTCTCTGCCTGCAGCCATACAGTCATCTATCAGATTAATAATCCTCCTCTCCTTCTCATTCTCTCCCCCCCCCCTTCTTGTCTCCTTTCTTACTGTGCCAAGTGAGGATGCTCAGCGTGTCAAATGAGTGTGCGTGTCAGAATCCCATCATTACAACCATCATCATTAATAACCACATCTAGATTGCTGGATGCCCTTATTAAGGCTGCTCAGGTCTAAATAACCTGCAGAGGGAACAGAGGCTGCTGGAGCCTGACATCAGCCGGCCATCTATTAGTGTTATGTAGACTGCACCATTCATTCGCTTCACCATTCTGCAGCCCCCAGAGCGTGCAGCGCTGCACTTGTGCAGGAACAGAGTTAACAGTTTCAGTCGCACTGCTGTGTTTATGCTGCTGCAAAAAGTGGTGATGCACTCTGGATTTAGTGTCTGTTACTGGTCTTTAGGTCCTTTGAGGCCTGCTTTGATAAAAACGTATGCAGCTGATAAGGGTACCAGCAGGGCTGAGAGGTTTACGCTCTGTCAAATATCACAGGTCCTATTTTCTATTATTCCAACTTTTTATAACTTTATCAATCATTTTATTTTTTATCATTCTGTTTTAATTAGGCATTTAAAAAAGAAAAGTACATATAGACTAATATCATAGATATAACTTTTATATATACTGTATAGATTTCAATTTTCTTGGTTTTCAAAATGCTTCACAAAAATATAATAGAGGAAAGTATTTAAAAAAACAACCTCTACAAATTCACTGAATGCTGCCTACGCAGTTTTAATAGAACAATTTATTGTGTTTGTTATGGGTGCTGTACAGTCTCACACTCCTTTAGGCAGAGAAGAGGCACTTTTTCAGTCATTTGTAGGCGACAGAGACACTGATACAGCAGAAATAGATCTTCACGAGTGAGTATTTTCTCAGTTTCAAACAATATGCAAATCAGAATCAGAAGTTCTCAACTGATTACACTGGGATATGTAGCTTTACTGTTGCCCATTATGAGAGAAAAACTTAGAAACTAAGTAGAGTAAGTGATGAATGAGTTTTCTGGGTTTTTTTTCAGATGACATGACCTTAAAAATTATCTTTTGAGAAAATACATTCACATTTTATTGTAACTATTGTATGTCTCTTTACTCCTTGTATGTTCAGTATGTTGGTAGAATGCTGTTAAAGCTGCTAAAGTTAGCATGTTGAAACACTAATGTATCACCGTCCTATTAATGGTTCCTACTTGGTGTAATTAGTGTTAACAAATGAGAGCTTGGCTGGATGACTGGACGCCGCTCTCTCACACCAGTGCTGTTATTAATGGTCCTTAAACCTGAGACCACCTGTCCCATAGACCCTCATGCCTCTGATAACAGGGTGGGTGTTTTTTTTCAGGGGAGAAGACGTTGTTCCACACTCCATAGATAGTAATAAAACCTAGATATTGTAGCATGTCCTGGACATGCAAAAAGAGGTGAATAACTTACTATTATAAGCTACTATAGCTAACGGAAGCTCACCACACATTAGTTAACTAATTATTGAACTAAATGAGAGCTCACTCCCTACCAACCTGCTCGTCTACTCTTTCCTAGTGGAAGGAGCTATGTAAAATTACTCCTCTAACACCCTTTGGAGGACAGATGAACAAGTTATAATCACAGCCCCAGGATTATCTGCCTAACATTCGTTTCTCGAATAATTAGATTCAAGGATAACCCCTGGTATAGGACCTGGTATAGATTACCCCCCAGAGAGGGAATAACTGTGAACTCCCCTCGCTAGGATGTTAGGTGTGTATGAAACTCTTATCAAAACTTACCTTCCGAGGTACACGGGGTCCTTAAGGGGAACTTCCAGTCTTTGTGGTGTAAATGATTTCAGTCAGAAAATGATTTCCAAAAGTTTCCGAAAATGTATTAAAAATTTTCAAATGATATTCCAAATGCAAATACAAAACAGTAAAAGAAAAATATAAAAAAATGGAAAAGAAAATGAAAACTCAAAGACCAAAGTCTAAACCTGTGAGTGTAGACACTTGAGGTTTTAAAAGATCTTGGTCTCAGAGACTAAGTCCCAAGATGGGATTTCAAAAGTCAGAGTGACATGGATTCATTTAGCAAAGCAAAAAGGAACCCCGATCAGATTTTCTGCAGCGTTTTTATAGCCAAAAAGTCTCTCTTTTTTTCAAGATCCTGTAACACCTCAACAATGCACGTTCGCAGAAACGCGATGCATCCACAGGTCATGCCAAGTTCATGACATAGGTAATACCAAGTTCATTTGTGGTTTCAGCTCGAACACCGTGAACCGAGCAGATCCTCAGAGACGCTATATGAGCTCCTATGTGGTCTTGCTTCAGTGTACGGCACACTTATCTTGACCTCACAGGAGCGTAGGCACTACGAGTGTGTGTAAGTTTAACAGGAAATGTTGAAAGCAGAAAGAGGTTATGACTTTATGACCTATGTATTAAATGATGAAAGAATTAAATGATAATAAAAGAAAAAAACAAAAACAAATTCAACAATTGCATAACTCTTTCTGATCTTTCAACAATATAACACACAAAACACACACGTTTCCTTTCTCCTACTTTTTGGTGTGCTGTAGTTCATATGATTTAACATTTTCTAAATCAAGACCTTGACTTTGGAATGATCGTCTCTTCATTGCATAAGGACATTATTTGTTGATCGAAATATTTGTGAGCATGTATCAAGAATACATACGTCTAGCTTAACTTCGCTTTTAGAAAGACATATAAGTGCAAAGACTATTATGATAAAAAGATCATTTTAAATACACATGTTTTTACAAGAATACCTGCTTTTTTCCTTTTCTTGTTTTATGCAAAAATATATTAGTGCATAAGTTTTTATTGTAAGACAAAAAATGTCAAATGACAGTGCTCATCTGCAACATAACAGGTCATTTTTATTTCTGCCTGGCAGTTTATTTAAAAAAGGTTATTTACTTTCGTTTTGCTAACATAGCAACCACTTGGCATTTTTTACTGTTCTTACTTCAGTAATTTGATCTTTCCGTCTATGTCAACCTGTGGCTATGTTGGATAGAGAGAGAGAGAGAGAGAGAGAGAGAGAGAGAGAGAGAGAGAGAGAAACTCCTGTTAATATAATCAGTAACATGTTGTGCTGGCCTATGGGGCTGCCTAAACATTTCCGAATGTCTTAAGTTGTTGAGTGCTTGAAGGGTCAAAACTTTGCATGAGAGATGGAAGAAAAATGTTTGTTTTCATAATTAAAACATTTATTTCCATCTCTAAAGGCAGCACAGGAAGCAGAGTCCTCCCTGCCCCTCCCGTCTCTCGCTGAGGTTTAGATCTCCGTAGTCTTAATCCACATCATCATACAGACCACTCTGAGAGGTGCTCACTCTTACCTTCTTTCTCACACTGGTATACTTGCCTCTTGTCTGTCTTGGACTGGTGTTGAAGTTCTTCTCGGCCTCTAATTGAGACCTCATTGTCAAAACGTTCACCAGGCTAGTACTGGCCTTGGCTTTGGTATGAGGTTTTACATTAACATGTCATTTCTTCACTGCTATTCTACTTGTTCATTTTTCTTATTCATTTCTGTCATACCACTTTAAAAAACGAATGTTTTCTGTTTAATTCATGTTTACATACTTGATGCAGTGCTGTAAAAAACAGGAATGTTGTTCTACTTCTGTTTCCATATTTCCGCAATCACCTTCTTGAACCGTTAATTACAGAAACCAGCTTCCACCTGCCCCGGGTGAAAGGATTTGATTTGTGACTATATGTCTGCTCAGGGATTATGTGGGATTTGATATGAGCAGTGACATAGTAGTTCTAATGCTCCTCAAGGTTTTTTTTTGTTGCAAACCCTCCCATGATATACTGTAGATGTCTGCCTCTTTATTTGTTCTGTTCATTCTTTGTTGGTAAAAACACGGATGGCAGTCTGTGTTCTGTCTCTAATAACTCTCTCTCTCTCTTTTGTTCTTCCACAGTCACTCCTGGGTTCCTCTCACTTCCAAAAAAGCATCGCTCAAATCCCCAGACTGCTCGAGAGAAAAGGGGAATAACATCTGTTTATCTGCATATTTCTATGTTCAAGACACAAGAGGAGAAAACACAGAGATCGACGGAGGACACGAAACATCTCCGAGGATGCAGAATTAGAAAGAACAAATTGTCGCTGGAGGACCAAAGGGATTGGATAAACCTTTTTTCGCACATCCACCAGTGTGGAGTCAGATCACCTGTACCTCCGGATTAAAGAGCAGGGTCATGTCCCAGTTGCCATGCGCATCGCCACGCTGACCTGCCTCCCCGGCCCCTCCCCCTTCCTCTTTCTATTGGCCCAGCTGCTACTGCGGCTCCTCCTCCCTGGGCCGGAGTTGGTGGGAGCCGCCTCCTCCTGCCCCTCCCACTGCACCTGCTCCAACCAGGCCAGTCGAGTCATCTGCACCCGGCAGAGCCTGGATGACGTGCCGGAGAGCATCTCTGTGAACACTCGATACCTCAACCTGCAGGAGAACTCCATACAGGTAAATGTTTGCTCGCCAGGTCACATCTTGTTAGGGTTGATTGTGTTTTGCTTCAGGAGTCTTGAATAAGAATATAAACACCTGCCAAATGTAATTAGAAAGATGAGTACAATGGAGTATAAACTTATTTATCCCTACCCCTTGTCTACTACAGTCCACATAGAGGCCAGACTGGGGGAAAAAACAGGCAGACAATTTATGATTCCTACATCGGAAACCCGTAGCCTATTTATTTTTGTGATAATAAGTGTGATTTATTGATGGAGGTTTTTTTTTTTACATTTTACTTATTTTTATTTTTTTGGGGGGCATTTTCTGCCTTTATTGGAGAGACAGGACAGGGGATAGAGTTGGATATCAGGGAGAGAGAGATTGGGGTATGACATGCAGGAAAGGAGCCAGAAGTTGGATTTGAACCTGGGCCGCCCGCTTGGAGGACTATAGCCTCCATACATGGGGCTCGCGCACAAACCACTGCGCCACCAGCGCCCCAGGAGTTTTTTTTTTTTTTACATTTTAAACATGTCTGCTTCTCACCATGTCTTTTCAGCATAAAGCCTTTTGACACATCTGATTACAGCTATTGATCCATAACGTTACTGATCATGAAGTCATTGATTGGGGAGAAAAAGCAACCTCAAGGAAAAAACACTTTTTAACACAGATAAATGCAATACAGAGACATTCACATATATGTGTCTTAAACACTTGTGCAGTTGCATAACCAGTTGGAACAATTGTTTTGGCAGCTAGTTGTGGATGTGAGGATTAACTTGTTGATACAGGTTTTCTCTTTAAAAACTTGAGTTCTTACAAAGACAGTATCGTAAACAGCAATAGAAAAAAGGCACTTAAGCCTCTCCTGCACTGAGGGAATATTTTATGAATTGAAAGCAAGGCATATTTCCATGACACCATGCTGCCTTTTGTATGCATTACCAATTTATCTAGAGTCCCCAGACATCGTTTTGTGGCTTTACAGCTGCGAGGGAAGATCATTTAACCACAAACCATCGATACAAAGCACATGAATCTCCACATTTATAAACAGAGTGGGTTGATTTTACTCTTTGCAGCAGCATTTGAGGTAATTGGATCCTTCCTCGCGTTGCTGACAGCGCTTTGTTCTTTTGTGATTTTAAATTCATTTCCACTACATCTTATCTCCTCTAATGGAAACCAACAAATATCCAAAAACATTGTTAGAATTGTCCAGTGCATCCGTCCTCAGAAAAAAAAAACACCATCTTATTCAACATTACGTGATGTTCACGTCTTAACGTTAATTTGAATTGGAACGTTTAAAGAGAATCAGTTCAAATAAATACATTTAAATAAATAATGATGAAAATATTGGTCCCGTTTCATTTTTAGCCTACAAATTCTGATTCATTTTGTGTATCCTGCAGCCCCATTTGAAATGATTAAAAATCTAAAAATGTTTTAACACCTGAAGGCATCCTAGATTCTGTGGCTTATTTTTCCCTTCACTGAGTACCCTGAGAGTAAAGCCTTGACAGCTCCCACCCCCTCTTAACATGCCCCCCCCTTCCCCACCGCTCCTGCTCTACATACAGAAGAGGCAATGGCCTGACTCCAGGAGTCTCTGTGAGTCGCGCAGGGAGTGGAGGGGTTTTAGCCAAACGCTTCTCAAACAGTCCGAGATTCAAAGACAGTTTAGTTGTGCGTGTGTCTTCAACTTTTCGCCAAATGATGTCCAGTTAGACACTAGTGGGCGCTGTCCAGGTCCTGTGGCAGTCATATTTTTCAGACCAATGTCCCCCTGCAGGAAATAAACAACAACCTCAATTAAAGTTTTTCATTTCAAAAATGTATTTTAAAAAAAGTGACACACAGACTATTAAGACAGTTTGATGGATAGATTTGAGTAGTGTCACAGATCCTTCCTCTGTGGTGTTCCTCAGTGTTAACAGAACAACACTGATTTCCTGTTTATTGCCAAGGAAATATGAAGTGTCTGTAGAAAGACCCCTGAGTCTAATTAAAAAACAAAGAAAAATGTCCTTCAGTCTGGAGAAAGTGCTTAAATGTGATCGGCAGTAGGTTAATGATAGAGCTTAGACGTAACATAAAGCCATGTTTTAACACCTGCTTGATGAACATAAGCACTGAGCAACAGATTAAATTGGATGATTTTTTAGCCATTTCCCCCCCCCCTCAGTACCCCATAATTTGTGTTTTTCATTGTTGCCATTCTTGTTAAGTGAGATGGATGGACTTTTCAGAATCCTATTTTTTTTTTGTCACTATTTATAAAGCTTGATTTATTTGTCTGTAAAACTAAAATGGAGGAAAAGGAAATGTCATCACTACCGGAGTGATTAAGGACTTCTGGGCAATAATGTCTTTGTCTGTTATCCTGGTCGTTCTTTACACTTTGAACAAGTACCTACATATGCAGATGAATGTATAGAGATTAATTTAAAGTGTATTCATTGTTAGAGCAGATAGCAAATGGGTCCTGGGATTACATTTAGCCAATGCATTCTAACTCTGGATTGGGTAATGAGTCAATACTAACATATGCTACTGCTAAAAAACAGACTATTTCCACCACCAAAATATCTCTCGCCTACTGATTCTACATTAATATGCAGATATCTCTTAAAAAGATAGTGAAAGTATAACTCCATGTCATGGAAGTAACAACGCAGCTTGAGGGTTGGGGGGTGGGGGGGTCTTTGTAGCCAAAATGAGGTTGGGAGTCACATGTTAACTGGCTTGTTGTCAGCAGTCAGAAGGAGTCCGTCTGCAAAGCTAATCTTCCCCTGCAGACAGCAGCACTAGTCAATGGAGTGGAAGGGTCAGCTGTTTCCATTATTAGCAGAGCAATGAATCATTTATATTTGTGTGGTTTGTTTGTTTAATTATGCATTCAGCCATATCCATGTCTGTCTTTGAATCATTCATTGACAATGTTTTTCTTTTTTTTTCTAACTTTCTTTAAATGGTTGTGAAATGTTTTGCTCATCCAAACCATCTCCAAATCGAAATAAATAATGATTCAGCATTAGTGTTGCATATATGTAAATGAATCTGTCTTCCATTAAGTCAAAAATCTTACAAAAGTCTTACACTGCATGTTACTTAAACACAGTCTTAAACACAATTGATTTCCTCCTTTTAACCTTATCCAAAACCTTCCATTGTCAAATGTTATCACATTAAAACCTAAATGTCTAACTCTATTGTTATCTGTCTCTCCAGGTAATCAAGTCAGACACTTTCAAGCACTTGAGGCACCTTGAGATCCTCCAGCTCTCCAAGAATCAGATCCGTCAGATTGAAGTCGGAGCATTCAATGGCCTCCCCAACCTCAACACACTGGAGCTTTTTGACAACCGCCTCACACTGGTGCCATCACATGCCTTTGAGTACCTCAGCAAACTGCGGGAGCTGTGGCTGCGCAACAACCCCATTGAGACTCTGCCGGGCTATGCCTTCCACCGAGTGCCCTCGCTACGTCGCCTGGACCTGGGTGAGCTCAAGAAGTTGGATTTCATCTCTGATGCAGCCTTTGTTGGCCTCATCAATCTACGATACCTGAACCTTGGCATGTGTGGGCTGAAGGACATTCCCAAACTGACAGCCCTTGTGCGTTTGGAGGAGCTGGAGTTGTCAGGAAACAGGCTGGAGATCATACGGCCTGGCTCCTTCCAAGGCTTGGTGTCTCTCCGTAAACTGTGGCTCATGCACTCACAGGTGTCTGTCATTGAGCGTAATGCCTTTGATGACCTGAAAAACCTAGAAGAGCTCAACCTGTCACATAACTCTCTGCACTCGTTGCCCCATGACCTCTTCACACCTCTGCACCAGCTGGAGAGGGTCCACCTCAATCACAACCCATGGATCTGCAACTGTGATGTGCTTTGGCTTAGCTGGTGGTTGAAGGAGACGGTGCCGAGCAACACCACCTGCTGTGCCCGCTGCCATGCTCCGCCAGTCTTAAAGGGTAAATACATTGGAGAGCTTGACCAGAGCCACTTTACGTGTTACGCGCCTGTCATTGTGGAGCCACCTACAGATCTCAATGTCACTGAGGGTATGGCCGCTGAGCTCAAGTGTCGTACAAGCACCTCTACAACATCGGTCAACTGGATCACTCCTAACGGAACCCTAATGACCCATGGATCTTACCGGGTTCGGATATCTGTCCTGCATGACGGCACGCTCAACTTCACAAATGTCACTCTACGTGACACGGGCCAGTACACGTGCATGGTGACCAATGCTGCTGGCAACACAACGGCAACCGCTGTCCTCAATGTCACTGCTGCTGATGCAAGTGTCAACTACACCTACTTCACAACTGTCACTGTGGAAACAGTGGAGACCCCAGGAGAAGAGGAGTCCGCACTGGTAGCCATCAATGAGACCTTCATTCGTGTTCACCCTGGTCCAACTCCCTCGGGCCACCTGTGGCCGGAACATGTTTCTACCACAGCGTCCTCTCTGTCAGCCGGCTGGTCCTCATCCTCTCCTCGGGCCACCAGACCCACCTTCACTGTGCCCATCACTGAACCAGGCTTCTCAGGCCTGGATGATGTGATGAAAACCACCAAGATCATCATCGGCTGCTTCGTAGCCATTACCTTCATGGCAGCGGTGATGCTGGTGGTGTTCTATAAGTTGAGGAAGCAGCACCAGCTTCATAAGCACCATGGCCCTGCTCGAGCCATTGAGATCATTAATGTGGAGGATGAGCTCGGGGCTGGGGCCAGCGGTCGGGGCAGCGGCATCTCAGGAGGCTCCACCATGACCCAGACTGGAAACAGTGGATTAGGAGGGGGCCAGAGTCTGAGGCTGCACCATCCGGAGATAGTCAACTTGCCAAACCTGGCGCGATCGGAGCACCTCAACCACTACTACAAAACCCATCACTTTAACAACAACATGATGGGCCTGGGCATCGGCACAGGCTCTGGTGTGGGCCTCAACAATAACAACAACCCCTCACCTTGCTCTCAGAACACGTCCATATCCTGCTCCCAGATTCCAACCTCTACCAGTGGAGGAGGATCCACAGGTGGCACCCTGCCCTCCCCTGTGCCCCTGCCCCAGTTGGGCCTCCACAGTTCTCTCAAAGGCCTTATGGGGAAAAGCCAGAACGAGCCCCTGCTTTTTAAGAGTGGCTCCAAGGAAAATGTGCAAGAGACTCAAATTTAAGTAAATTGAGAGTGGAATAAGAATTAAATATGCTTAATAGAGACAGTGAGACAGAAAAGAACCTGTGAGACCGGGTAAACAGGACTGATTGTAGCCTACTGTCCTCGAGGACAGATTCCAGAAAAGATTATATTTCACAAAGTCCCTGCTTTACATTGTCAGTCTGTTGACAGCAAGAAGCAGATAGTAAGACAGAAGGAGACAGAGTACAATATCATATCAGCACTAGTCCCAACAGTAGCGTTTGCACATGCTTTTAAACTCAATCAGAAACAAACATATAAGATATACATGCCAAACATTTTGAATCAATTAGTCGCCTGTTAACCCTACAGTAGTCTTTGCCAAAGCTGAAACCAACTCTTTTCATTTGCCTACACAATCACAGTCGAATGCTATAAATAAAACATGAGTAATGCGCCTCTTTAGGTTGAATAGAGAATAATTCATATATCAAGACACATTCAATTTATATATTTGAAGAGCGACATCACATTGGCCATTGAACATGTTGTCGTATTAGTGTTTGGCAGAGACTCTTGATGACAAACAATTGTTTTGTTCCCAGGTTTCCAGGAAGCACTAACAGAAAGCAGAGAAAGCTAATTTAGAGCAGTGCAACGGTTCTATCCAGGACACACGTATCAGACTTTGCAGGGAGACAGAAAACAACACAAAAATATTTTTGTTCCAGAGTAGTTTCACTCTTAATTTCTCACCTTTTTTCCCCTTTTACACCTGACTGGCTACTGTCTTCTTTGAATGAGGACAAGTGGTTTATCGTGGGGAAATTGAACACAGGTAATTCCCATGGCATAAAGGACAACGAGAGATATAAAACAGACTGAAAGTACATATTATATATACCGTAAATATATTTTCATTCAAAGAAATTAATTATAAAGAATCTTTATCAAGCTTGAGACTTAAAACTACAAAGTCTGAAGAATAGTTCAAAAAAAAAGAAAAAAAAAAGAAGATACACAAAGTTGTTGTAGTGAACCTCCCTTATGACTTTTCCGAACTTGGAACAAGATGGCCGCTCTGACTGTGCTGCATAAGAACACGTGTGGGAGAGCGGCATCCGTTGAGAGGGAGCTAAAACAACAACTTGGCAATGTGTTTGAGTGAATTTTTTTGGGTCTTGACTTTTTTGTAGCCACACGAAAGTGTTTCCCTCTCTCCTGTCTCGTTCACACAAACAGGGTCATTGCAGAAGGGAAATCTTTACACTCTGCTGCGGAAAATATGAAATAAGACTACAGCTCTTCATCATTTGGTATACAGCATAGCTAGAGTATGAATAATAATAATCATAATGGTAATAATGATAACAGGCGTTAGCTTTATTTGTCATAATGGCCATTTAATAATGAACAATGTGTTACAATATTTTGCTGTATTATTACTATTACTAAAAATGTCACACATGCTAGCATGCTCGCTAGACTTTCTAGATCCAGTTCCAACTTAAATGATCCTTTAAAATGAAGATATGACATATTATTGGTATTATGTTATCATTGTTATCATTGACATGACTATTATTATTACTACTTGTGCCTATAGATAGCTGAGAATACATATTTTTTCATTTGTATATGACACTGAAGTTGTTAAGTGACTGATCCAGTTGGACTCCGGCTAACAATTAGCACTGGGGCGGACTCAGCGTGCCACTAAGTGAACTCCACATGCATCCGCAGGAAATAACCTGGCCCTCAAAAATGGCTTCCTCATTCCAGCCCTCACTGACTCATCTGCTCTGGTGTCCTGAGCAGGCAAGGACCCCTCATGTTATCACACAGTTAAGACTGGACATGAACCCTTTGACGAGGACTGCTCCTTTGCAGGGGATTATTTCACAACTGTATCTCAGTGTTATCGTGTATGAGTGGATTTCATGGCAACAGGGCGCTAAATGGACGACAGGCACTGACGAGCATTTTTAAAGGTAAGCAGAGCTCGTTCAGTGAAGCAGAAGGTAACATACAGTGCAGTATACAGTGGTGGGTGAATTTTTTCTAAAGATAAAGGACAATTAAATGAAAAAAAATATAGAAGCTTATAGATCTCTTTTAAAAAAAAATACAAAATTATTATGATAAGTGTTTTTCATTTTGGGTTTTTATCAAGTTTGATTATTTTCTGTTTTTTTAAATCAAGTGTTATCTTTATTGTAATATTGTTATTATAATTAGCTAATTACACTGGTTATAATTCTGAGAGATGTTCTGTTAGCAGAGGTCACTTTGAAAATTAAAAAAACCTGGCACATACAATGGCAGTGGAAGTCTGTGAAATCTGGTGGCTATTTTTTTTTTGTTTTCTTGTTATGATTTTAATTGTAGTATCATTGTTTGTATCCCTTTGGCTCTGCTTGAGATGAGACCTTGCGAATGTGAAATGGTCAGCACTTTTTTTTTTTCTTCTTCTTCTGCACAGAGGGACAGGAAAGGCCCTGCTCTGGTTTACAAGCTCACTCACACTCGCTTAGTGCTCTCCTGAATGTCATCGCCATCTCAGTTTTCAGAGTGCGGTTGCGCAATATCAACACCTCGTTGCCATGACTACACACTCAGACAAAATGCACCAAACGGCGGCAACATCAGCAACTTGTACAGCACCTCTCCGCCACTTGTCAGTCTCGTTTCATTAAGGGTGCCATATCTGGAAGAGCTTGCCACTGTTCCTTCAATGGTAGCAAATCAGCCTTAGCATTGTACCCATGTCCTTGCATATATGTCCCCCCCCCCCACTCCATCCCCCCCTCCCCCCCTCAGCCCTCTGCATCCTGCCATCAGGTTTCCCTGGTAACTGTTGCCGCTGCGACAGGCCTTATAACAGGGTCTTGATTTTGAATGCTAAACAGATAAAAGCAGACGCTATAGAATCTCATCCTCTGGCATCCATTGCTCAGACTTGTTCCTAATATCTTGTTAATGTTTGTGATTTGTTTACACCTGCATCTATATTTCTCACACCCCTGTCAGTGCGTCATGCGGTTTACATGCAATCATCCCCTATGTGTTTCATTTGCATAGGCCTCACACCATTTCTAAACGCATTTATGCACCCTACACTTGTGATTAACACTCATTCCCTGCACCAGTCATTAACATATTCCTTCCCCAGCACAAGCGATCCATATTCTCCTCACAAGTTATTTACATATTCATCTGCCTCTGTGTGTGCAAATAACAGAGACATTATCATGTGGGCATGCTCCTGGGTATGAGTGTGTGTTTCTGTGTCAGGTTTGTGTGACTGAAAAGCAAGGACTGTTACAAAAGCTATTTAGCCCTAATTCCTCCCCCCCCCCAAAAAAAAGTGCGTGCCCTGCATATCGCCTGCAGATGATCACTTTGGGAAAAGCTTCATGTGTTGCCCTTATAGCTGGTGTGAAGTGGCACAAACCAGAGGGGATGTTATTGAGGCTCGCTGTTAGAGAGCGCAGCGGTTGAGCCGGAGACACAAAGTCACAGTGCTGCAGTGTCTGAGTCACAGAGAGCCGAACACACTCCCAACACTCTAATGGAAATACTGTTTTTACTGTGCAGGAAGGGACCCTCTTGCTCAACCATTCAGGGAATAGGTGAAGAACAACACAATGTGTGTGTGAGTGTGTGTGCGTGTGTGTGCGTGTGTGTGTGTGCGCGTGTGTGTGTGTGCGCAGAGCTGGATAATAAAAAGCCTGTTGTACTGTTGTGTAAGGCAGAGAAATCAGGACATGTGAAGTGGTACGCTGTTTGTGGCTAAAGATGTTACACCATTATTGATGCAATGCCCGTGTATGTGTGTGTGTGTGTGTGTGTGTGTGTGTGTGTACATATGTGTGTGTGTGTGCATATGTGTGTGCGTGCATAATGTGTGTGTGTGTGTGTGTGTGTGTGTGTGTGTGTGTGTATGTTCAGGTGGGCTATCGCTCTTTAGGTTGTGTAAGGAGTGGAAAAAGGAGGAGGGGATGGTCAGACCTCCATTTTAAATCCCCCAGTTCAAACTAAATCTGTCTGTCTCTCTCAGCTCTCAGCTCCAGGCTACTTTATGATCTTCTCACTGACACTTTTCTTTTTTTTTTTTGCTTAAGCAGCTCCAGCCTCCACTTTCTCTCTGTGTCTCTCTCTCTTCATATTTGGGTGATCCTGGAAAAAAAAAAAGTCTGTTCAGTCAGAAAAAACTCTAAACCGAACACTTGCTTCTCCTCTTCGACACCAAGTTAAGAATCAAGGGTCAAGTCTAGTTGCACGAAAGACTCCTGTCTTTAGCCAGAAGATAAGAGAAATTCTAATGATGCAGTGTGTACAGTACATGACAGCTTTCAAAAGTGTTTTGGTCCATCTGAACTCTTATCAAAAAGCTTTTTACAAATCATGCATTATGATGAAGTTATTTCCAAATCTTTTCAAAGGATTTATTGAAAATGAGGGTTAACATGTTAAAAGTGATGCGATTAAGGTCCGAAATGAACTCGTTCTTTTTTTATCGCATTAATCAGTTCAGCGTTTTGTCCCTTTTCGAAGCACCGTAGGTAAGCCATCACAGCGTCTCCATAGTGTCACAGTGATTGAAAAGTACGACAAGACTGCTCCTTGGATATCCACCATCAAACATTCGACTTTTTTTTTTATAGCTCCCTTTTAAAAAGTGAAGTGACAGTGATGTCGCTGCATGTGATATTATGAACATGAAAAACACCACTGTAGCCTGTTCAGATTTGTTCGGGCACAAATATTCCTTTTTCATTTTTGCTTGACTCATCCCTTGACCCGGACCGCCACCCACAGGGAACTTCCCAAAATGTTTCTAAAAGTAACTTAGTGAGTATGCAGCCTGTTTTTACATTGGGGATTCTGTCTCAGTGCCATAATGAAGCTGCGCAGTCACTTAGCCTTTGTATTTTGACATTGAACCCTGCAACGGCTTCATTTTGGAGTTCTGATGTGTTTGATCCATAGCATTATTAAAGCATGAGGTCCCGATCTCAAACAAACAACGCAGGCTTCCCATACAAAAACACTCAAACACACTAACCCTAACTCCATAACCCTAACCCAAACGTTTACAGAGTTGCTGTTTTGCCTCTGATGCGCTTCTGCTGCTAACTCTGATGCCCACCTTTATGCCTTCATGACAATAATGTAGACGGGCGAGGTGTAACAGTCGGGTTGTTTGGGCCTATCTCTGCTTTACACAACAGTAACACCTATGTTTGTATGGCTGAAGTGATTTTAAATTTGCATTTCCATCAATTATAAAGATAATTGCCTTGACAGGGATGTATCTTTAAGTCATATTGTTTAGCATATGGAAGATATCTATGTTACAGACTGAGATGTTTGTGTTGTGACAGAGAGTATCTTTGTGTCAGGCGGTGTCAGAAGCCATGGCTGAACTTGTGCCTGTCCCCGAGGGCAGTGTTGCAGGGGTGTTAACCTTGGAGCTACAAGCCAAGTGTGTGTTGCACACTGCTTAATTTCATGTCTGCCCTACCTCCGTTTAGAAATGGCCGTGAAAGACAGCTGAGCCCGATGCATTATTGATGCGCGCGGCGGATGATGCGTGTGCGAAGGCGCTGCTTCTAATTGTCTCTCCAATGCAGAGGCCAGAAGCATCAAACCACAAAGCAGAAACGAGCCAAAAGTTGCAGCTCATGACGGCTGCTGTGATTGTGAAGTGTTGCAGTGTTTTGTGTGCCACTGTGTCTCTGAGGACCCCCGACCCACCCCCCCCCCCCCCCCCCCCCCTGCATTAGCAGCGGTAGTAGCAGCATCCGGTCCTGTTGGCCGCTGCCGTGTGATTTTTGGCAGTCAAGGGGCTGGATTTGTCACCGTTCTGCAGGTCCAAGGGTCGATTTGATGGCACCAGTTGTTTTCTATGCCACCGTCGTATTGTTCAGTCACGTTATGAGAGAATGGCGAGTTCTTTCTTTGTGTGTGTGTGTTTCACTGCCATGTTGCTTCTGCTGTTCGAGATGTGATCTGTGCGGACATTTTTCTGTGTGTCATCACTGTGAAAGCCCTGCCTTGAAGCTGATCATTAAACTTCACATACACATGCACATGTGAAATCACACACACACACACACACTGACTGACCGGTGATTGACTGTTTGAGGAGGGGCTTTCTTTAACAATTTGAGTGCAGTGGAGGTTAATACAAACCCTTTAACGGTTTCCTGTGCGTTTGCTTTATATCCTGTGAAGGTGTCCTTAATTTGCGAACGGCCTGGACATTAGCACATGTCTTACCTCCCTGTTGCCTTGGTTACCGTGTCGGCGGTCACAAGATGTCCGTTTCAGTTTGGCCTTGCCAGTGTTGAGCTGTGTGGAGCTGGACGGGGGGGGGGGCGGGGACTTGTCAGTGTGTGTGGGCCATGACGTGAGAGTGATGAGTTGTGTCTCAGCCCAGATGACTTATCTTGTGTGTGTCACTCAGCTGCGGGTCAGCAGGCCTGTGAGCTGCAGCCGAGAAAAATCCACACGCTCAGTGAAAATAGTAAAATGGACACGCTCACAGCCCGTGTAATTGTAAAGTAGCCGTTAATGGGAATAGTAAAGTCGGAGCGCTGCTTAACGGCGAGCTTCACATGAATGCTTTATAAAGGAGGATATCAGTGTCGTCATGTTAAAACCTTGCAGCTGCATTTTTGAGCGTCAGTGGAGTGATTACATTTTTCTATTTGCACTGTGAAAACTCCTCCGCGCTGGTGAAATTCTCCCACAGCTTCGTGGGGTGAAGTTCAAAAGAGATTCCTGGGGAAAAGCTTCTACTGACGACATGAATGAAAAGATTGGGCATTCTAACACAGATTTTGGGATTTAGACTCGTACTTCTGGAGTGGCTCCATGCCTCGGAGCAATGTGGAAACCCCCCCCCCCCCCCCCTCTGGTTCTGTGATGTGTGTGGACTCTTGGACTTGCACTCAAATGTAACTGTACCAAACCATTAAAGGAAGTGCTGACCCAGCAGCACTGCTCCTCTCATGGGGACACGCTCACTGTTAAGTTTCCAAATGCACACAGCAGCCGTGCGCCCAGATTTACTGTTTATGGACACCTTGGCTTGGCATCGTACGCTGCTGTGTGTGATGTTTGTTTGAAGCTGGGCGGAGGCCACGGGATACAGTTCCCTGCTTTGAAGTGTAAATTCAGGTCTGTTTGGAGCACCGTATGGAAGGCAGCGAGGAGATAGCGGCGGCCATATGGATATAAGCTGCGTGTGTGATAATAGAGCTGTCTAACCCACATCTATCTGCTGACGATGCAGTGAGTGTGGGAGAGCGCGAGGTCAAACCAAGAACTTGGCAAGGCTGGACAATAATACAAAGATGATATAAGTTTCTATATTTATCAGAATCAATACTACAACAATTGATAGTTTCATAATGCTTTCTGTCTGAGAAATAGCCTGATAAAAACAGAAGTGTGGAGAAACCAAAGCATCCACCAGTAAACTATAGAAACTTGCATGCCCTATAAAGATGTGAGTCACTAATTGTAAGTTTGCAGGCTTTATTTTGTAAATAAAGAATGAAAAAAAAAAGACTGTAAAAACACTTAATTAGAAGGAGTCACACTCAAAACCAGTCTCATGGATGCTTGTGTCAGATGACCACAGCTAGCATTAGCTTAGCTTGTTGCTAAGAGCTCAGCTTGTGTACGTTAGTGTTCGTTCAGTGTTCAGCCTCACAGGGTATAAAACAGGAGCAGAGATCAAAGGGATGTCTCATTTTCTCCATGACAGTAGACCTGTCCATTACTATCTTTAAAAAAAAATGAAATAAAGCAGCTTAATATTTAAAATGGCTGTCTCTCTGTCTCTCAGCTACAGCCAAGTCAGTGCTAACATTCCCTTAGCTGTTTGTTGGCGCTTGGGCTGTTTTTAGGTCAGGATTCCCTTCATGTTCATCATTCATTAAGATTTTACCGGTAGGCTAGCTGAATCTTCCACAGAGGTCTCCTCTTTTCCAGCATTAAAAATCTTGCTGATTAAAAGTTAAAAAAAAAACTAAAAAAAAAACTTGAATAAAGCAGTCTTAGTGTAAAAGTATTTCTCTATTGCTCTTCAGTGGACAGAGGTGAACTCAGGATGTGCAGTGAGTGGGCTGCTACTTGAGCGGCCTCTTCCTGTAATTACATTCATGTTACAATTGTTTTTGATGAACAATTTCCTATTCTTGAAGGATAAGTGGTGTTAATTCCACTTTCTTGTGAGCGTTCAAACTACATGGAGTTATAATTCCTTGTGTTGGTGTGTCCACATAGATTAAAAATGTCCTAAATTGATCTTGTTATCCACATTACTTTACTTTCAATCCTTCATGGAGAAGTTTTATTGCCCTGCTCTCAGGAGTTGTGTTATGAGAGTGAAAGCCAGAGCAGGAAGTCCAGCCTGACCCAAAAATAGAATCCCAAGCTGAGCTTAGAATCCAACCTGCAGCATCCTCAAAGTGAAATAGTTTTTTGTTTGTTTTAAACAGGAGGCAGTTTTTACTGCAGATATAGATTTTTCTTTACCTTTTTTTTTTTTTGTCTCTGCCAAGTGAGGCATGCTGTCTTTTCCTCACTGGTGCTGATTTATTTATCCAGCCCGATCCTTAATACCCTCATTCCATATCTGCTTCAATTCCTGCTCCCGTATGTGTGAAACCAACTGTCTATGTTCAATATTTTTAAACCTAAAAATGTGACATTCAGCGGAGCGCTACAGCAGCCTTCATGGGGCACATGGTCATGGCTTTGCAGCATTCACCAGGTTCACCCAGCGGTGGAGTCTCTGCGTCACCTCAGGGCCTCCCCCACCCCACTGCGCCCACCGGAAAGAATGACAAGGGAAGACGGAGGGAGACAGAAATAGAGAGAGAGAGACAGGGGAGATAGATTGAAAAGAGATGTGACGATGGCAGGAGGAATGAAAGATGACAATGAGAGGCATCCTGTCACTACATATCTTTGTAGGCTTTTAGTCCACATGTGTGTGCGACGTATCATACACACACAGGGGCCCCGGCTCAGTGCGCTATAGTGCATATTTGTGTAATATCTGCATGAGCAGC